>NW_027096803.1:0-40000 GCF_019320115.1 Miscanthus floridulus | reverse complement strand
GATACACTTGGTGGTTGGCACATTTGAGCAAGGGTTAGGAACTTCACCGGTGGAGTGTCCGCCCGTAGAGTGCGGACAGTCCGACGGTACCACCAGCACCCTAGACAGAAAAGATGAAGGTCACTGTAAGTCACCGGACGTTGGTCTCTGAAGGACCAGCGCATCCGGTCAGTAGCAGCAGAAAAAGCGCAGCGTCGGTCATCGACCGGACGCTGGCGCTGAATTGTTAGTACTAATATTTTGCAGGATAGTATTGGCAAAGATCGTGTGTATTTCAATCGAGCAGACTACATGTTTGTAGGACAAGACATGATACAAACCTGGACATGTGGTCATATTCTTTCTCACAACATTGTCCATTTTCATTATTTTGGAAACCTCGATTGTCCTCATGTTGTGCAGGATCGACTTCAAACAAAATCGACGCCAAGGACGGCTTTTCGTCAAGAAAGGGAGGATGATGAGGATATGACCTCCATACATATGACCATGCTTGGAGAACCATATGGAGACCAAGGAGATCAGCGAGGGTGTCCTAACCAAGAAGGAGGCCCGAAGCTCATCCGGTTCGAGTCCCCAAGGTGGAGACCCAAATCAAGTTCGAGTCCGGCTCGGGCTCTAGGACTAGTCTGCCTTAAACTGGTCACCCAAGACATATCCAGACCCTGTTTTTGATGATCCACATATGGATGGAAATCTAATTTGATAAGGAAGCCAATCCAAGTGGTCTCATATCAAAATCTCTTCAGAATCAATAGGAATCATCGAAACAAGTCAGTGTCCAGAATCTGTCAGGGTGCTGCGACACCGTCTTTTGGTCTGTTGGACCATGTATCGTGTTTGGGCCCATTAGAGGGCGCGTCCAGGGAGGGTGATGCCCAAGACTCTATAAATAGCAGCTGTCGCTCTCCTTAGGATTTGGGTTTTGTTTAGTTCTTGATTTCCTCGTGAAACAGACGTCGTTTTGCTATAACTATCGCCGCCAAGGCCGCTTGCTGTGAACTAGGGCCCCAGTTCTTGATCTTGTTCGCCTATGGCGATTAGTCCTTTTGAATAAAGACTTGAACTCTTTCTCATTATCATAAGCCTCATATTTATTTGTAATTTCAGATTGCGTTTATCTTGTTCTTGCTTGTGTTCTCGATTCGCTTGCAGGAAAGCCTTCTCGGCGAGGTCAATCACGTTCGCATGGTTGATAACCAATGGAGCAGTGGTGTAATGGTTGTGGGGTCCAAATCAGTCTTGGTTCAAAGCCTAGATCATGAACGTCGAGTCTCCACCAATCGACGCTATCATACCTTTTGGAAGATCAGGCCTAGTCTACATCACGCTGGCTGGCTGCATCCGGTCACACTGACATGGTCATGCACAGAGGAGTCACCGAGTGACTGGACGCTGGGTGTGTCCGATCAAGCATGACCAGACACGTCTCTGGATGCTTACTAGAAACGATCGGACACTGGGGTTCAGCGTCCGGTCACTTTGTGCTACAGCGTCCGGTCGTCATATGACCGTTGAGATCGGGCATTCAGTGATTGAAGAGAGGGGACACATGGCACGCATCGCGTGACCGGACTCTGAGGTCCAGCGTCTGGTCAATATGACCGGAGCGTCCGGTCACCCCGTGTTGTGCCCAGTGAAGGGGTACAACGGCTCTATTTCGTGGGGGCTTCTATTTAAGCCCTATGTCCGGCTCAAGCTCACTCTCTTGGCCATTTGTATTGACATAACAACCTTGTAAGCTTAGCCAAAGCCCTCCCACTCATCTCCATCATTGATTCATCATCTTTGTGAGATTGGGAGAGAATCCAAGTGTATTGCTTGAGTGTTTACATCTAGAGACACTTGGTGTTCGTGTTTCGCTGTGGGATTCACTTGTTACCTTTGGTGGTTGCCACCACCTAGATGGCTTGGAGCAGCGAGGATCATTGAGCGGAGGTTGGTGATTATCTCCGGCTCCGATCGTGGTGATTATGAGGGGTTCTTGACCTTTTCCCGGTGGAGAGCTAAAAGGTACTCTAGTGGATTGCTCGTGGCTTGTGTGATCTTCATCTTGTGTTGGTTGTGCGGCACCCTATTGAGGGTTTGGCGTGTGATGCCAATTAGCTCGTGAACCTCTAAGTGAGTGAATCACCACAACGAGGACTAGCTTGCCGGTAAGCAAGTGAACCTCGGTAAAAAATCATTGTGTTCATCATTTGATTCTGAGGTGATTGGTCTTCATTGTTATTCATTCTTATGATTGATTGGCTCCTTCCTTGACACGGCGGTATAACCTTCTTGCTCACTCTCATTACATTACCGCAAACTAGTTATCAAGCTTTTTAGTGTAGCTAGTTGTGAGAGCTTGTTAGTTTGGTTAGTGTGGCTCTTTAGTTAGCTTTTGAGAGCACACTAACTTAGTGTAGTGTCATAGCTATTGTGTGAATAGAAACTATATAAACTAGAACTATGGTAGGTGGCTTGCTTTTTAGTAGGCTAGCGCAACACTTGCTTCGCCTCATAATTATCTAACCGGTTTGTTAAGTGTTGTTGTAGAAATTTTTAATAGGCTATTCACCCCCCTCCTCTAGCCATTAGGACCTTTCAAGTGGTATCAGAGCCGAGGTCACCATGATTTGAGGCTTAACAACCTTTGGTGTAAAAAAATGGCTCAAATCAACAACACCAAAAAGCCACCCCAATTTGATGGCATAAATTATCCGTATTGAAAATCAAAGATGACCACACATATCAAGTCAATCAATAGAAAAGTGTGGAAGGTGGTAGAAATTAAAATTGAGATTGGTGATCTAGAGAATCCCACCGCGGTCGAAGAAGTGCTTCTCCAAAATAATGACATTGCTCTAAGTGCCATTCATGATGCAATTGATGAGAGAACATTTGAGCAAATCAAGAATATTGAGATGGCTCATGAGGCTTGAAAGAAGTTGGAAGAATCATTTGAAGGCACTCAAGTCGTGAAGGGTGCAAAGGCATACATTCTCAAAGAGAAGTTTGCAAGCTTCAAGATGAAGGAGGATGAGAGTGTGCCGGAGATGTTCCATAGGCTTCAAGTGCTTGTCAATGATCTCAAAGCACTTGGAGAAGAGGTGAAGGACAAGGACTTCTCCCACAAGTTCTTGAGATGTTTACCTTTAAGATTTGGCACATTGGTCACTATTCTAGTGAGAAGTGGTTTGGACACCATGACACCAAACCAAGTGTTGGGAGATATAATGACTGATGATATATATAGAGATGATGATGAGAAGAAAGATGAGAAGAAGAAGAGTGTGGCATTTAAGGCCACATCATCCAAGGGCAAGGCTAAGCAAGAAACATCAAGTGAAGATGATGGCTCATGGGATGATGATGATGATGAGAAGATGACTCTCTTCGTTAAGAAATTTGGCAAGTTCATGATGAAGAAAGGTTACCATGCTAGAAGAAAGAAATCTTCATCCAAGAACAAGGAAGAGTCAAGAAGGTGCTTCAAATGTGGAAGCAAAGATCATCTTATTGCTCAATGTCCATACAATAGCGACAATGATGACGACAAGAAGAAGGACAAGGAAAAGAAAGAGAAGAAGGACAAGATGACCTTCAAGAAGAAGAATGGTGGTTCATATGTGGTCACTTGGGATAGTGATGCTTCCTCAAGTGATGATGATGATAGTGATGATGACAAGACCACCAAGAAAAAGGCATTTGCAAGCATTGCAATCAATGAGAAGCCTTCTCTCTTCAACACTCCATCATGTTTCATGGCTAAGGCCACTAAGGTACAAATTTATGGTGATGGAAGTGATGAAGAACATGATAACGAAAATGAAAATGAAAATGATAGTGATAGTGATGATGATGAACCTACTAAAGATGAATTATTTGACATGCTAGAAGATGCTAAAGAACACTTTGATATTAAGAGAAGAGAATGCAAGAACTTGAATAAGGAGGTAAAAGCCCTTAAGCAAGCCCTTGATGAGCTCAAAGCAACTCGTGAGAGGCTAGAGAAAGCCCATGAGAAGCTTGGCAAGGCTCACAAAAAGCTTAAAAAGGCTCATTTCTCTTTGCTTAATGAGCAAGATAAAAAGATGCATGTTGAGACTTGTGATGTAGATTTGACTTGTGATATAATTGATGAATCATTATCTATGCCTATCATTGTTGCTCCCACTAACCCTTCTTATAGTACTTCTACTTCCACCTCATCTAGTAGTGATAGTCTCACTTGTGATGCCTCACTAATGGTTGAGAATGAGAACCTCAAGAAGGAGGTCAATAAGCTCACTCACACCTTGGCTAAGGCCTATGGTGGTGAGGACCGCTTGCTTATGTGCTTGGGTAGCCAAAGAGCTTCTCTCTACAAAGAGGGATTGGGCTATACCCCCAAGAAAGGCAAGGCGGCCTTTGCTCCTCACAAGACTAGTTTTGTGAAGAACAATGGTCAGTTTTGCACTAGTTGCAAGCAAGTTGGTCATAAAGAGCATGAATGCAAAAACAAGAGCAAAAATGCTAATGTATCCTCAATTAAGATTAATTCTTTTTATGTGCTTACTAAGGGTACAAATAGTGTGAAGGCTAAGTTCATTGGTAAACCATGGATGGGCTCAAATAAGAAATCCATTTGGGTACCAAAGAGCTTAGTAACTAACCTTCAAGGACCCAAGCAAGTTTGGGTACCTAAAAAGAATTGATCTTCTTTTGTAGGTCAATTACAAAGCCGGAGGAAGGCATTGGATTCTTGATAGTGGGTGCACTCAACACATGACCGGTGATGCAAGAATGTTCAACTCAATCAACACCAATGGCAATGATGGTTATGATAGTATTACATTTAGTGATAATGGCAAAGGCAAGGTCAAAGGGCTTGGTAAGATTGCAATATCCAATGACATGAGCATATCCAATGTATTGCTAGTAGAGAGGTTGAACTTCAATTTGCTATCCGTGGCTCAATTATGTGATCTTGGATTCAAATGCATATTTGAGGTAGATGATGTAGAGATCATAAGTGTAGATGGCTCTAACTTGATCTTCAAAGGCTTTAGATATGAGAATCTATACTTGGTCGATTTCAATGCTAGTGAAGCTAGATTATCTACATGTTTGTTCACTAAGTCTAGCATGGGTTGGTTATGGCATAGAAGGCTTGGTCATGTTGGAATGAAACAATTGAATAGATTGGTTAAGCATGACTTGGTTAGAGGCTTGAAAGATGTTGTGTTTGAAAAGGATAAGCTTTGTAGCTCTTGTCAAGCCAGAAAATAAGTTGGAAACACCCATCCTAAGAAAAGCATGATGAGCACTAGTAAAGCATTTGAGTTATTGCACATAGATTTGTTTGGGCCAACATAATGCACTAGCATCGGTGGTAACAAATATGGCTTTGTGATAGTAGATGATTACACTAGATACACATGGGTATTCTTTCTAGTGGACAAAAGTGATGTGTTTGCCATATTCAAATCATTTGTCAAGGGCATTCATAATGAGTTTGAAATAACCATCAAGAGAGTTAGAAGTGACAATGGTAGTGAGTTCAAGAACACTAGAATTGATGAGTTGTGTGATGAATTTGGAATTAGACATCAATTCTCAGCCAAGTACACTCCACAATCAAATGACCTTGTTAAGAGGAAAAATAGAACACTCATTGATATGGCAAGGTCTATGCTTAGTGAGTATAATGTTAGTCAATCTTTTTGGGCCAAAGCTATCAACACGGCTTGCTATTGTAGCAACCGCCTCTATTGTCACCCATTGAAAGAGAAGACACCATATGAGCTCTTGAATGGTAGAAAGCCCAACATTGCTTATTTTTGGGTCTTTGGTTGCAAATGTTATATCTTGAAGAAAGGCACTAGATTGGGCAAGTTTGACAAGAAATGTGATGATGGATTCCTACTTGGCTACTCCGCTACAAGCAAAGCATATAGAGTTTGGAATTTGGATAGTGGTACTCTTGAAGAAGTTCATGATGTTGAATTTGATGAAACAAAGGGTTGACAAGTAGAGAATGAGAACTTGGAAGATGTTAGAGGCATTCAACTTTCAAATGCCATGAAGAACATGGATGTTGGTGAATTGAGGCCTAGGCAAGTGAATGATGATGAAGATGATCAAATGCAAGTGCTCTCTAACTCAAATGTGCAAGATGGTACAAATCAAGTTAGTACAAGTAGCTCTCATGATAATGAACAAGATCAAGTGGCTAGTACATCATCTCAACCCAAAGATCAAGCAAGTGCAAGCAATCAAGTTCCAATCCTCCAACCAACCAATATTGCAAGGGATCATCCATTAGATACTATAATTGGTGATATTTCTAGAGGTGTACAAACAAGATCTAGATTGGCTTCATTTTGTGAGCATTTCTCATTTATGTCATCCATTGAACCAAAGAAGATAGATGAAGCATTGAAGGATGTTGATTGGGTGAATGCTATGCATGAAGAATTGAATAACTTCACAAGAAATCAAGTATGGGAATTAGTAGAGAGACCAAAAGGACACAATGTGATTAGAACCAAATGGGTCTTTAGAAACAAGCAAGATCAAGATGGGATAGTAGTAAGGAACAAAACAAGATTGGTAGCGCAAGGCTATACACAAGTTGAATGTCTTGACTTTGGAGAAATATATGCCCCGGTTGCTAGATTGGAAGCAATTAGAATCTTGCTAGCCTATGCTTGTGCCCACAACATCAAGCTCTACCAAATGGATGTTAAGAGTGCATTTCTCAATGGTTACATCAATAAAGAAGTATATGTTGAGCAACCTCCCGATTTTGAAGATGACAAGAAGCCCGACCATGTGTATAAGTTGAAGAAGGCATTGTATGGCTTGAAGCAAGCACCTAGAGCATGGTATGAGAGATTAAGGGACTTCCTACTCTCTAAAGGGTTCATGATGGGCAAGGTTGACACCACTCTTTTCATCAAGAAGATTGGAAAAGATTTATTTATGTTGCAAATCTATGTTGATGACATCATATTTGGATCAACCAATCAAGATTTTTGTGATGAGTTTGGAAAGATGATGGCTAATGAGTTTGAGATGTCCATGATTGGAGAATTGAGTTACTTCCTTGGTCTTCAAATCAAGCAATTGAAGAATGGTACTTTTGTGAGTCAAGGCAAGTATATCAAGGACATGATCAAGAAGTTTGGCATGAGTGATAGCAAAGTTATTAGCACACCAATGGAAACAAATGGTAACTTGGATAGTGATACCAGTGGCAACATGGTGGATCAAAAATTATATCGGTCTATGATTGGAAGCCTACTCTATGTGACCACATCAAGGCCGAATGTCATGTTTAGTGTATGCATGTGTGCAAGATTTCAAGTCTCACCAAGAGAAAGTCATTTGAAGGCTACAAAGAGAATATTGAGGTACTTGAAGCATACACAAAATATTGGTTTATGGTATCCCAAAGGAGCAAAGTTTGAGCTAGTTGGTTACTCCAACTCAGATTATGCGGGATGCAAGGTTGAAAGAAAGAGCACCTCAGGCACGTGTCAATTGTTGGGAAGATCACTTGTTTCATGGTCATCAAAGAAGCAAAATAGTGTTGCATTATCAACCGCTGAAGCCGAATATATATCCATCGGTAGTTGTTGTGCATAAGTACTTTGGATGAAGGCTACTTTGAGTGATTTTGTTATCAAGTTCAAGAAAGTGCCTTTGCTATGCGACAATGAGAGTGCAATCAAGTTGACCAACAATCCGGTTCAACATGCAAGAACAAAGCACATTGATGTCTGCCACCATTTCATAAGAGATCACCAACAAAAAGAGGACATTTGCATTAAGAGTGTAGGCACCGAAGATCAACTTGCCGATATATTCACCAAGCCATTGGATGAGAAGAGGTTTTGCAAGCTAAGGAATGAGTTGAACATATTGGATTTCTCAAATATGTGTTGATGCACCCCCACTTACATGACATGCCTCTCCTTCGAGCAATCCAAGGTAAAAGTTGATTGACATGGCATACATCATTGCTAAGGACATGATTAGTGATCTAGTCATCTCTCAATTTTAATAGGCTCATTCATGAAAATCAAATGATTTTGATGATTGTATGGTACCACTATTGCTTCTATGCTTGACCTGATCTAGTGGTAGCATATGACATGTTTGTGGGCTTGTAAACCTAGTGTTTAGTCTAAAAAATGAGCTCTAAGTGTTTAACTCAACATGGTACAAGATAACCTTTATTTGGAGGTGTGAAGAAGCTTGTCCTTAGATCAAACCGAGTTAAATATCTTTGGCAAATGATCTAGATTGAACCAAATTTGAAAATATAATCCTCACACCATTGATTGACATTAATAATCTCTACCTATCTATATTTTGAACCTTTGTGATCATTGATGACAAAGGGGGAGAAAAACAAAGATATTAGTACATGGGAAGAAAAACAAAGATATTCGTGTACTAAGATAGTGAAAAGACAACAAAGGAAAAGAATTTGACATAGGGGGAGGAATATGACAAAGGAAATGGATCAATTAAAATTTTGAGCACACAAGTAGGGGGAGCAAGCTCATGAACTTGTATGGTGTATTTGAATGTGCATTTTATATGTTTGCTTGCATGGCACAAGTTTTAAATTTCAATATTCATGCTCGTGTGGTGTATGCTAGTTCTAGGTTTGAATGATAAAATAAAAAAAACTAGCATTCATAGGATATCTAATGATTTCATTTCTAAGTATTTCCAAGTGGTATCAAGCTAACCATGGTGCTAAGGATGGTATAATAGTGCACTCCGATTGGTATCACGCTTCAAAGGTCCATCTTTTACACCTTAACATCATTTGGTAGACATTGTCTCCTATATTTTCTATCTAAGCATGTGTGCAAGCTTCAATCCAAACTCTTAGCACATATGTAGGGGGAGCAATTGCTACCATTTGAGTTCATGAAACTTGTCCATATCCTTTTACACATGGTAAATATGCTTGAGCAAGCAACTTGGATTCAATTGAATTTCAATTCATATCTTTGTGAAAGGGTTGTCATCAATTACCAAAAAGGGAGAGATTGAAAACTCTAGTTTGGTTTTGGTGAATTGATGAAACCCTAAGTGCTAACCTAGTTTATCAAGTGATCATGAGATATGTAGCACATTCCAAGTGGTAAAGCAAATAAAGATCATGACATGATGATGGTGATGCCATGGTGATGATAAAGTGCTTGGACTTGAAAAGAAGAAAGAGAAAAACAAAAGGCTCAAGGCAAAGGTATAAATGGTAGGAGCTATTTTGTTTTGGTGATCGAGACACTTAGTGAGTGTGATCACATTTAGGATCGATAGCCGTACTATTAAGAGGGGTGAAACTCGTATCGAAATGAGGTTATCAAAGTGCCACTAGATGCTCTAACTCATTGCATATGTATTTAGGATCTAGTGGAGTACTAACACCCTTGAAAAATGTTTGTGAAAATATGCTAACACATGTGCACAAGGTGATACACTTGGTGGTTGGCACATTTGAGCAAGGGTTAGGAAAGAGTGCGGACAGTCCGACGATGCCACCAGCACCCTAGATAGAAAAGACAAAGGTCACTATAAGTGACCGGACGTTGGTCTCTGAAGGACCGGCACATCCGGTCAGTAGCAGCAAAAAAAGCGCAGCGTCGGTCATCGACCGGACGCTGGCGCTGAAATGACCGGACACTGGCTGGCTACGTCCAGTCACACAGACATGGTCGTGCATAGAGGAGTCACCGAGTGATCGGACACCGGGTGTGTCCGGTCGAGCATGACCGGACACGTCCGATCGTGAAAAGTTGTCTCTGGATGCTTACTAGAAACGACCGGACACTGGGGTTCAGCGTCCGGTCACTTTGTGCTACAGCGTTCGGTCGTCATATGACCATTGAGATCGGGCATTCAGTGATTGAAGAGAGGGGACACGTGGCACGCATCGCATGACCGGACACTGAGGTCCAGCGTCTAGTCAATATGACCGGAGCGTTCGGTCACCCCGTGTTGTGCCTAGTGAAGGGGTACAACGGCTCTATTTCGTGGAGGCTTCCATTTAAGCCCCATAGCCAGCTCAAGCTCACTCTCTTGGCCATTTGTATTGACATAACAACCTTGTGAGCTTAGCCAAAGCCCTCCCACTCATCTCCATCATTGATTCATCATCTTTATGAGATTGTGAAAGAATCCAAGTGCATTGCTTGAGTGTTTGCATCTAGAGGCACTTGGTGTTCATGTTTTGCTATGGGATTCACTTGTTACTCTTGGTGGTTGCCACCACCTAGATGGCTTGGAGCAGCGAGGATCATTGAACGGAGGTTGGTGATTGTCTCCGGCTGTCGATAGAATATCGTCGGCAGTCCACCGAGGGGCACCCCGCGATGGTAGATTGATCGGCAGAGGTGCGTGTAATCAAGAACAAGAAGGCAATAGAGACACACGAGTTATACAGGTTCAGGCCATCAGTACGATGTAATACCTTACTCCTGTGGTCTGTTGGTTTGCATTAGCTATCGTATGATTTGCTGTGAATTCGTAGGGGGTCCCTGCCCGCCTTATATGGTCTGGGGGGCAAGGTTACAAGTCGGTTAGATCTGAGAGATAACCGGAAAGTAATAACAGATTACAAGAAACATGGGATCGTACATATCCTATTAGATCTCGTAACATCTTCAGGATATCCTCTCCGTGCCTTGTGGGGGTCGCCAAGCAGAATCGTGCCCCCCAAGGCTCCTTCTTGCGGGTTGGGCCGCCCCTGGAGGCATAGCCCATGTGGCCTGCCATGGGTATCCAGGGTCGTACCCCCCATAGCTAGTCCCCGAGCGCCTTGTACCCGTTGTGCCAGGCCATCTTGAGACTTTCCGAGCAGGTGCGAACCAAAACCGAACTGTCCAAATCATGGTCCGACCACCATAAGGAGTTGCCGATTAGTTGTGAGCAGCTGCCGAGCAGCGTACAACATCGCCGAGCAGTGTGTTCCGAGCACGGCTTGTCATAAGGGTGTAAGGAGCTCAAGTCCAAAATTAAAAATTCCTACATGGTAAAGGGAAGTGTGCCCACTTAAATTCCGAAAACGAAAGAAAGTAAAAAAAACCTGGTTTTATCTTTTAGAGGCTCGGAGTCTTTCAGTAAAACAAACACATTCACCGCAAGGTGAAGTGTGCCCACTTAGTCCCCGAGCCTAACAGTAGGTGACGTAGTCATGTGGTGCCAGGCTCAGAAATTAGCAAACCGTCCGAGCAGGCAGCCAGTCCCCGAGCATAGCCTCGAGATAAAAAAACGAACACATTCACCACAAGGTGAAGTGTGCCCACTTAGTCCCCGAGCCTGACAGTAGGTGACGTAGTCACGTGGTGCCAGGCTCAGAAATTAGTAAACCATCCGAGCAGGGAGCCAGTCCCTGTGTTTTCGGCGTAGATATCGGATAAATCAAACTACGGCGAGAAATTCAGAGTAATGGCTGTTCAGTATCAGTTACTAAGCCTCATTAAAATGCGGAGAATTCAAAGAATAAGTGGCGATGATAAATGAGGGGTGTGGGCTACTGTGACACGATAGCCCAAGTTGCGGCCCATTAAACCACTTTGGAGGAGTTGAGGTAGCGCTGATCGCGAGAACGGTTTCCCAAAAACCATCAGAGTCAAGGGAGAGTGGGGAAAGTGCTTTATAACCGCGCCGCCACACACATTGCCTCCTATCTCTGTTAAACCACTCTGCTTTCTGCCTTCACAATCCCATTGCTTCACATTCCACACTAGTCGCGAGCATTCGCCTCCAACCCTAGTATCAATCCATAGGAAATGGCGCCGAAAAAGGAGCCGCAAAGCCGAAGAAAGTTGCCACCGGAGCCAGCCGCGACGAGGAGTGGGTGCCGTCGAAGACGTCGGCGGCAGATCTTGATAAGATGGTGGCGGCGGGTGTTCTCCCAGACCGTCTCACTGCTGGTTGGCGGCCAGCTATTGGTGAGCCCTTCCCGACACCACATACTGATGAGGCTGTAGTATTTGAGGATTATTTCTGGCGAGGATTAGGGTTTCCTGTCCACCCCTTTCTGAGGGATCTTATGGAGTTTTGGGCGATTAGCCTCTGTAATCTGCACCCCAACACCATTCTGCATGTTTCTATCTTTATCCATTTCCGCGAGGCGTTTCTCGATGTTCTTCCACACTTCAACCTCTTCAGGCACCTGTTCTGTCTAAAAAAGAAGGGGGGCAGCGGTTCAAAGGTGGTCGGCGGCGTGTACCTGCAGCTCAGGGATGGGATGGCCAGCGAGTATATCAACGTTCCGCTGAACACCTCCCTGAAAGGTTGTAACTCTAGATGGTTCTATATCAAACAGAGTCACCCATTGATCCGATGCGACGTCCACCACATCCTGGTTAACCACAGTAACTGGTCGGAGAGACCCAACAACGTTGACATGGAGCAAGTAAAGGAACTTCTAGAATTGAGTAAAGGCTTGGAGCTTAGGGGCGAACTGGTTGCAGCTAGTTTCATAGTTCGGCGCATCCAACCCTGCAAAGAGAGGGCCCACCCGGCGTTCGACTTTAAAGGTGACAACAACGGTACCCATGAAAGCACGGACCGCCTATCGAAGAAAGAAGTAATAGATCGTGCCATGGATCTATTTACTTCCAATGTCTCATTCAGCTGGCCCAAAGGAACGAAAGCATTCAACTGCGGCAATCCACCTCCTCAGGTAAACCTTTCGCTTCGCATCGACCAGGCATCAATTTGCCGAGCATAGGACTAACTTACTTATGAAAAGATCCATTCGCAGGATAGGTCAATATACTTTTCAGACGTGCCGAGAGCCGATTGGCCGAAGGGGGTGGACATTCGGAGGCCGCTACATCCCGAGGAGGTAGAGCCGAGCCCCTCGTCGGATAGTCCCTCCCCAGTATCGGAGAAGATCCGTGGGAAAAGGCCGGCAGTAGATGAGCCGGTCCCAAAGAAGAGGAAAACCACCAGCTCTCATGCACACAAATCAGGCGGCATCTCTCTTGGTGAGGACCGAGAAGTTAGGCCATGGAGAACCGCTGTGCTGGAGTGGTCGGATGATGACGAAGACCAGTCAGTGCTTCCACCGAGCACGAAGGAGGCATTGGCGGACGCTAAAACTCTCAAGCAAGCAAGGGAAGGCTATGTTCGAGCAACGGTGGAGGTCCCAGTGATGCAAACTACCGAAGTCCCCGAACATCGCATAGAAGGCGGGGCCCCCGGGCACCAAGAAGAGCGGCAGCCCACTGCGGAGGCGCAGGAGTCCTTCCACAAATCCGACCAAGCGGCCATGCCTGGGGGGTCGGGCAGGCATCGCCGATTCAAAAAAATCAATCGGAAGACCAAACCGTAAGTATATTTGCCTTGGAGTAATATTATTGTTCCTTGATTTCCTCTTGTTACTGAGAAGCCGATATGACACAGTGCTATGCCGAGGCCCGTGACCTCAGAAGAAAAAATGACGACTGCCCCCGTCCAGGAGTCCCCGAGTGTTCGGTGAACAGAGGATGAGCCAGTCGCCGCTCCCAGCAGACCTAGCGATGGTGAATCATTGGCGCACGTGATGGGCGCGTCAGCGACCGCAACCGCGGCTACGACCGAAAAGGTCGTTACCTTGGAAATGGAAACTGCGGCTGTTGTTGATGCGCCGAAGGTTACAGACGCCACCCCGTCAATGGCCGAGGAGCAAACATCGTCGCCCGCTGGGATGCCAGGAGTGGTCGGAGTGGCGATCCGACCACAGAGCCCCCCGGTGGTGCCTCAAGCGACGGCGGAGGAGGACGAGGTTGTGGAGATCGAGCGTGCCGCACCTGAACCCCAGTCCGTTCAGATTCTCCAAAAACGTAGGGAAGAGGTGGTGGTCGTCGAGGAAGAAAACACCACTAGGGAGATAAAGAGGTTGAAATCCGCCGTCGCTGGAGTTATGACTCAAATCGAGGTGAGTGCCGCGCCAATGACACCGATATATGTTGTCGGAAGATCAAGGTTTATCTCTTTCATTGTTAATCCTCAGGGGATAGCTCGGACAGCCGATCAACGGCATCAACTGATAAAGAGGATGGAGCCCCTCGCCGAGGAAAATAAGATACTCCGGGAGGCGTTAAGTCTTGCAGAGAAGAGTATTCAGAGGGCCCAGCGCGAGCGGGACCTTGCGGAGTTGAACTCATGGGACCTTGAACATCAGAATGGGGTTCTGTCCGAGCGACTAACGGCTTCGTCCGAGCAGCTAAAGAAGACATCCGAGGAGCTGGCGATTGTGTCTGAGGAACTTAAGACTATGTCCGAGCAGTTGAGCAAGAAAAACGGAGAACTCGATAGTAAAACTGAGCAGCTCGACCGGAAATGCCAGCAATTGGATGATGTCTCCAAGCTGAAATCCGGTATTCTTTTTCGCGTAATGTGCTTTGCAGTAATTGGCCGTATATTTTCCTTTTCTTATCTTTTGTGCTTGCAGAGCAAGATGCAGAACTCAACCAGCTTTGCCAGACCGTTGAACAAATCCGACAAGAGAAAACGAAGGAGTCGGAGTGAGCAGATAAACTGGCCGAAGAATTGAAAGGTAGGTTTCCCCTAATCAGAAGTGACATCGTAGTACTCTTTTGTCGTGACGAACCATTGTGATTCTTGCAGATTATCGACATAAGACCAAGGCACAGTTCGATGTGCTGGTGCAGGAAGCCAAAGCCCAGAAGGACAACTTCAACACTATAACTGCCGCAATTAAACCAGCGCTCGACTGCGTCGACATAGAACCGGCTCCCCGTCCTGATGGCAGGCAGCAAGGGCCAGACACCATCATTCAGAGATGCAAGGCAGCGTGGGAGAACTTCAAAAACTTCAACCGCGACGCCGTTTTGACCGCCGCTACTCATGCCCTTGTGGTGGTTCGGTCCCATTATCCGTCCGTCGACATCCAGTCGCTAGGTGGTGGGTTCGCCGACGGACTGAGCAACGCGCAAACCCAGCAGCTAGAGGATGACGTTGAGGATGTGGCGAAAGTGCTTGTCGGTGATATAGACCTGTTTGGCGAAACAGAAACTATTGGCGAAGCTTAACAAAACTGCCTGAATATTATCGCATGTAATACTTGATTTATTTGGCTATGAAGAATCGTCGTATTATCAACTAATGCAGTTATGCGTAGTATAAGCTGTATTCGATCAGTTAGTTTTCACTAAACTTGATGCCTTAGTTAGGTCATGACCCGTGACGCATAACGCGGAGCCCATTCGTGTGTTGGAGAAACAGGCGTTGTCATAAGACCATGGCCTACCGCCCAACACGCAGAGCACCGAGCTCATTGTACGTTTGGTGGGATGTTAAAGCC
The DNA here is from genome assembly GCF_019320115.1 of Miscanthus floridulus. Classification (NCBI taxonomy): domain Eukaryota; kingdom Viridiplantae; phylum Streptophyta; class Magnoliopsida; order Poales; family Poaceae; genus Miscanthus; species Miscanthus floridulus. The sequence goes on along the minus strand of NW_027096803.1, from coordinate 24,693 downwards.
TTGATGCCCTCCAGAGTTGCTTGCATGGAAAAAGGTGTTGCCCAGCAGCCAACTTAAGTAGCTTGGCGAGAGAAATGGCTAAAGCGACGTCCGAGCAGCTAGTTCATTCCTAAAAGCTAGGCCTTGACTAGCCCATGGTCCATAACGTCGAGCTCCGAGGCCCTGACACGTGTAGGATGAACAGGCGCGGCCAAGGAACCATAGCCGACCAACCGTAACGCAGAGGGCGGAGCCCCTAAGCACGTGTAGGATGTAGTCAGAGACTGGGTCTTTTCCATAGAAAACAGAGGGAAAAAACACGTGCTGCTCGGAGTTTGGCGAGCTGTGTTTTAATGTTTGGAGCGAGAAATCGTCGTCGCTTTTGGTAGGATAACCTATGCGACCCGGAGGAAGCAAAGTAGGTGATTTTTGGAGAAAATCGTGTTCGGTGATTGGGAGTTAACGTGTTCGGCGAATTGGAGATGAATTGTTCGGCGATCGGGAGTTAGCGTATTCGGCGAATTGGAGATAAATTGTTCGGCGATCGGGAGTTGGCGTGTTCAGCGAATTGGAGATGAAGTGTTCGGTGATTGGGAGTTAGCGTATTCGGCGAATTGGAGATAAATTGTTCGGCGATCGGGAGTTAGCGTGTTCGGCGAATTGGAGATGAAGTGTTTGGTGATTTTGGAGAAATCGTGCTCGGCGATTTTTGGAGTAACCCTTTTTGTTTGGCGTTTTAGGAGTCATATTTTTTTCGATGTTTGGAGTCGACGTATTCGGCGAATTGGAGGAATCGTGTTCGGCGAACATGTTGGAGATCGCCATGTCGTGGCGTATAGCCCGATGGCGATGAGTGAAACTTATAATAGATGAAAAATAATGGAGGAAAGTTACGGACACCAGAACTTTATTAATATGAAAGTGAAGAATACATATCTGTGTTATTTCAGGGATAGAAACGTATAAGGTGCTCTATGTGCCAGGAGTTAGGAACATCAATTCCATCTAAATCACATAAGCGATAAGACCCTGGCCGAGTAACACCTTTGACGATGTAAGGGCCCTCCCAGGGCGAAGACAGCTTGTGAAGCCCTTCGGTTTTTTGTTTTCGACGTAAGACGAGGTCGCCGATCGCGAACGAATGACCTTTGACGTTTCGGTTGTAATACCTCCTCAGACCTTCGTGGTACTTGGCCATGCGAACGCAAGTAATCAATCGTTCTTCCTCGGCTCGGTCAATGTCTTCTGTCCGAACAGCTGCGGCCCGCTCTTCATCATAATTTTCCACTCTAGGTGCTTGGAATGCAATATCCGCTGGGAGTATGGCCTCTGATCCGTAGACCATAAAATATGTAGATACGCCGGTACTGCGACTAGCTTGAGTGCGCAGTCCCCAGACCACAACTGGTAGTTCTTTGAGCCATCTGCTCGGGTGCTTTTCTTCTCTTTGATAGAGCCTTTTCTTGAGGGCGTCGAGGATCATGTCGTTAGCTCGCTCGACCTGACCGTTAGCTCTAGGATGAGCAACGGAAACGTATTTGACATAGATGCACCTGTCCTCGCAGAAGTCCCAAAAATGATGGCCGGTAAAGGTTGACCCGAGGTCGGTGATGATGCTGTTTGGGAGACCGAATCTGTGTACGATGTCTTCAAAGAGCTCGACTGCTTTCTTAGCAGTGGCTGCGATGAGTGGTTTGTACTCGATCCACTTGGAGAACTTATCAATGGCGATGTACACGTATCGGAAACCTCCTGGCGTAGGTTTGAAAGGCCTGATCATATCCAGTCCCCAGCATGTGAATGGCCAGGAAGCTGGAATGGTCTATAATTCTTGCGCCGGCACATGTATTTGCTTGGCGAAAAATTGACACCCCTCACATCGTCGAATGAGATCTTCTGCATCGGCAATAGCCGTGGGCCAGTAAAAACCTGCCCGGAAAGCTTTGCCGACCAGTGTTCTTGAAGCCGCGTGGTTGCCACAGGAATCGGAGTGAATTTCGGAAAGTAACTTCACGCCCTCGTCTTTGGTGATGCACTTTTGCAGTATGCCTTCCTTGGCACTTTTCCTCATTAGGATACCGTCTACCAGCACGTAATGCTTACTTCGGTGAATTAGTTGTTCGGATTCGATTTTATCGGCGGGTGTTTCGTCGCTGGAGATGTATTTGATGAACTGTTCCCTCCAATCAGCGACCGGCGAAGGCACCGTGAGTACCAACTGCTCGGCTGGGGGTGTTTCTACAACTTCCTTATCCTCTTTTATAGATGGTGCTAGGAGGTCTTGGACGAAAACTCCTGGCAGAGCCATGGCTCGAGAAGATCCTATCTTTGATAGCTGGTCGGCTGGCTGGTTTTGATCCCGTAGCACATGGTGGTACTCGATACCGTAGAATTTCCCTTCAATTTTTCTAATTTCGGTGCAGTATGCGTCCATTTTTTCACTGGAATAGGACCAATCCTTATTGAGTTGGTTAATAACCAGCGCCGAATCCCCGTATACCATGAGACGTTTGACGCCGAGCTCGATGGCTATGCGGAGACCATGGAGACATGCTTCGTACTCCACGGCATTGTTGGAGGCCGGAAAATGAATGCGGAGAACATATCGGAGTTTGTCCTTTGTCGGTGTGATGAACAGAATGCCTGCCCCAGCACCATTGATGTTAAGGGCGCCGTCGAAGTACATCACCCAGTGCTCGGGGCAAGTGGCGGCAATGGGTTCTTGGATCTCGGTCCACTCGGCGATGAAATCAACAAGCGCCTGCGACTTAACTATTGGTCTGCTTCTGAAATCAATGGAGTAAGTGCCGAGCTCCACGTCCCATTTGATGATACGGCCATTGGCCTCTTTATTGCGGAGAATATCCCCCAGAGGGAATTCTGTGACCACGGCGATCTTGTAGTATTCGAAGTAATGTCGGAGCTTGCGTGAGGTAATCAAAATTGCATATAACAGTTTTTGCACCTAAGGATAACGAGCTTTGGGCTCATTAAGTACCTCGCTGATGAAATAGACCGGGCGTTGCACCTTGTAGGCATGTCCGGCTTCCTCGCGTTCGACGACAATAGCCGTACTGACAATGCGGGATGTGGCGGCGATGTAAACCAGCAGAGTTTCATCTGGTCGTGGTGCTGTCATGATTGGAGGTTTTGTTAGGAACAACTTGAGCTGCTCGAAAGCTGTATCTGCCTCCTCTGACCAAGAAAAGTTCTCGGAGGCCTTGAGGAGCTTGAAGAAAGGTAGCCCTTTTTCACCGAGATGCGAGATAAATCGGCTTAGCGCAGCCATGCAACCTGTAAGCTTCTGTATATCTTTGACACACGTCGGCCGTTTCATGTTGGTAATGGCGGAGACCTTATCAGGGTTTGGTTCGATGCCCCAAGCGCTAACGATGTAGCCGAGCAGGATACCGGATGGAACTCCAAAAATGCACTTTGAAGGGTTTAGCTTCCATCGATATTTGCTTAGGTTGGAGAAAGTTTCTTCAAGGTCGGTGATAAGATTGTCGGCGGTTCTAGTCTTGATGACCACGTCGTCGATGTAGGCTTCGACGTTGCGGCCGATCTATTGGTCGAGGCACGTCTGGATAGCCCTTTGGTAGGTCGCGCCGACGTTCTTTAGTCCGAAGGACATGGTGGTGTAGCAGTATGCACCGAAAGGGGTGATGAACGACGTTTTGGCCTGGTCTTCCTCCTTGAGGGAGATCTGATGGTAACCCGAGTAGCAGTCAAGAAAGGAGAGTAACTCGCAGCCGGCGGTGGAGTCTACAACCTCGTCTATCCGAGGCAGGCCGAAGGGGTCTTTAGGGCAGTGTTTGTTAAGATCAGTATAATCAACACACATTCTCCATTCTTTATTCTTTTTCTTAACAAGAACAGGATTAGCTAACCAATCTGGATGATACACTTCTTTTATAAATCCGGCAGCTAATAGCCGTTTTATTTCTACCCTAATAGCCTCCTTTTTGTCCGGCGCGAATCGGTGAAGTTTCTGCTTGACTGGTTTGGCGGTCGGCGAGACATTCAAGGAGTGCTCGATCTTCTCCTGCGGTACCCCCGGCATGTCTGTAGGTTTCCAAGCAAACACGTCGGCGTTGGCACGTAGGAAGGAGACGAGCACTTTTCCTATTTGGGGTCGAGGTGAGCCCTAATTTTCACCGTCTTGGAAGGGTCGCTGAGGCCGAGGCCAATCTCCTTGACTTCCTTGGACTTGGCGGAGGCACGGGGAGGCTCTAGGATCTCCATGTCATCGGCAGATGCCGTCTTGGCTTCGGCGACCACGCTGGCCATCTGGATGGATAGGTCGGTGGCTTCGGTGAGAGCGAGACTTTCTGTCTTGTAGGCGTAGGCGATGGAGAGGTTGGCCCGCAGAGACAGGACTCCTGCGGGGGAAGGCATCTTTAACACCAAATACGCGTAGTGCAGAACGGCCATGAATTTTGTCAGAGCCGAACGCCCTAGTATGGCATGGTAGGCGGTGTCGAAGTCGGCGACGTAAAAGTTGATATGCTCCACTCGATAGTTGGTTGCTGTGCCGAACTGTACTGGTAGGGTAATTTCCCCAAGTGGTCTGGATGCCCTACCAGGTACCACACCCCAGAAGGAGTCTGAGGGCGAGAGGTCTGTTGTCTTGAGGCCGAGCTCCCTCAGGGCCCCGGCGAAGAGTAGATTCAAAGCGCTTCCACCGTCGACAAGGACTTTTCTGAAGAGCACCTTCTGGATAGTCGTGTCGAGGACGAGGGGAAAATGCCCTGTGTAGGGTATGTCCGCCCACTGGTCGGCCCTGCTGAAGGTGATGGGGATTTCAGACCACGGGCGATAGCTGGGGTTGGCGGTAGTTTCCTCTGTAGTGACGGCGAGCACTCGTTGGGCGGTGAGCTTCCGTTCCATTCTGCTCTCGTTAGCGGCGAAACCCCCAAAGATGGTGGTGACTACCTTGTCATGGTCCTAGAAGGCATTGTTATTATCCCCATGTGGTCGGCGTCCTCCGTTCCCACCATTGTCGTCGTTGTACTTTTTCTCCTAGAACTCCTTAGCCAAACCAAGGCAATCTTTCATCTTGTGTTTGGCGTTCTTGTGCAGGGGGCACAGTCCATCGAGGATCTTCTTATACTGCTCATCGTAGTTACACTTTGCGCGCGGCTCATTGATGTTGGCAACAAAGTGATCTAGTCGGCAATGGCGATTCTGACCAGGTTTGAATCCATCTGGCCGATCATGTTCGCTGTCCCGGTGGAAACTACGGTCGTCGTAGCGGCGATCGTTGTACTATCGATTGTCATTGCGGTCGTCGTGGCGGTGAACGTTGTGCTGTCGGTCGTCATTGCGGTCGTCGTGGCGGCGAGGCGGGCGATTAGTGCCCGTATCTTCGTTAAAACACACCTCCGCTTCCTCGGCGTCGGCGTACTGGTTGGCGGTTGTGATCATCTCGCCGATGCCGGTAGGTGGCTTTCTATTGAACTTAGAACGGAGTTCTCGGTGATGAAGTCCTTGGACGAAGGCGGTGATGACTTCGGCCTCCGTGATGTTGGGAATAGAATTCCTCATCTCGGAGAAGTGTTTGATGTAGCTGCGGAGTAGTTCGGATGGCTTTTGGTTGATGCGGTTGAGATCATGCTTGGTGCCCGGCCGCCTACATGTGGCCATGTAGTTATCGGTGAATACTCTCTTCAGATCTTCCCAAGAGCCGATGGAGTCCGGGGCGAGGCTTGTGAACCAGCTCATGACGGCTGGCGTGAGCATGACAGGGAGATAGTTTGCCATGATGTTGCTGTCTCCTCTGGCGGCGCGGATGGCGGTGGCGTAAGCCTATAGCCACTGAGTTGGGTTCATTCTTCCTTCATAGGGCTCAACTCCGGTGATTTTGAAACCACGGGGCCACTGGAGCGTTCGGAGTGCCCTGGTGAACGCAGGGGGCCCTTCCGGGCTGTCGGGGCTGACATCGGCAGTATTGCCGGCGATGATCAGCTCCAGAGCCGAGTCCGGGTTGCCGTACTCTTGCTCGTACTCCTGGCGACGTCGTACTTCATCTTCATGGCGCCTGAAACGTCGTTGATCGATACGCCGCCGTGCTGTGGCAGAACCTCCTAAGAAATCGGGCCCACATGCACCTATCGTTGTCTTAACAGACCTCGGATAGCGTACACGAGTTCCCAACAACTCAACAGGTCTGTCGGGTGTCCTCGGGAAACCCGAATCATCCACAATTCTCTTTTTAAACAGGATCCCAATCACAGTCATTGCAGATTACAACAGTTTATTCAAATATATACCAGAGTAAAAGATAGCGGAAGTCTTAAGATAACATAATTACAAACCAGTTGTTTTCAAACTTACAATATCATAAGTGTTATACAACCATAGTAGCGGGATAATATTACATTAACTTTATTTATCAAACAAACTAGTGCCTTGTCCAAAGGCCATTCATTACTCCTCATCATCATCGTTGACTTCAAACACTGACATGCAGCAGGGACCAAAACAAGCCTGCGCATGCGACTCACCTGCAACAAGGGTTAACAAACCCTGAGTACAAAGGTACTCAACAAGACTAACCCGACGTAACGGGGTGTAATACTTTAGAGATGCAGGGATTTGGGGCAAGGTAAGGATGTAGCAAGATTCAAAAGTTCTTTGCCAAAAGCTTACTATCCTTCATTCTATTTTCAAGTTTACCACTAAGTTCTTTTAGTTCAGTGTCTCAACTAAATATACATTTCCCATATTCCATTCCTTCCCATTCCATTCTTTTTCTCATATTTTAGTAATTCACCAGTACTACATTGCTTCTGTAATGAATCGAGTCTCCATATCCGCGGAGCATCGGCAATTCGAATTGATTCAAGTCCCAGCTGGGGATTCCTTATCACACGACATATGTAGAACTTAATCTTGCATATATCAACCTCGCTACCGGATCCTCCTATACTAAGCCGTCTCCACGCCACCCGAGAGCACAGCACACCTCAAATCCGGCCACATTCCAGCCACGAGGGTACACGCTACTCCCGCCATCTCTCCACTCCCAGTGCGCGGGCATTCGTCTTAGTATCGGATTAGCCGAAGTAGGCTTACCGGAGTATGTGACCAGTACTACAAAGTGTCTCGTTCAGAAGATCCACAATGAGTGGCCTTTAAGCGACATAGTCGGTAACATTACCCAACATTCAAGATAAGTCACCCGACTAGTCTCTAATTCATTCTACATTCTTTCTTTCTTTGGCCAGTATGCCATCTTTGATTGTATCAAAACTTTTGCTTTGAAAGCCTATCATAAAGCATACTAAGCACACTACGCCTTTATAAACGAAAACATCTTCAAGGATGGCCCTGGTGCCTCTGGAGGTCTCTTTTCGACATGGCCAAACCACGTTTTCTCAGACTAAATCACACAAAACATCCTCCCCATCCCCAGCCAACAGCTCTGAACCAATTCGAAATCATCAACCCATACGCCATCCAAGCACCCACTCTTCCCCGCGACCCCGCCCCGAGCATTAACCGAACACCAAAATTCACGGTACCCCACCCCGAGCATTAACAGAACACCTAAATTCCCGGTACCGCAGCAGCAACCGCACGGAGTTCTAGAAGTTTCCGTGTCCTCGAACTGCGCAGCGAAAGGAAGCACAACAGCCACGACGACAGCCCGCGCGCAAGCCGCAAAACGAAGAAAAAGGCGGAGCAAGCCTAGAAACAGCCGCAGGTACGGTGTATCCGCCGCACAAACTCGCCACGAAAAAGCTTCCAGAACCTTCCACGAAGACCGACCAAGCGGGAGAGCTCACCTGCATGTTCCCGTGCACCTGGATGTTCCCGTGCACCTGCACGTCCTGGTCTGCCTCCGCGCCGCTCCCGCCGGCGTCCTCCTTCATCGTGGCCAAGGCCGCGGCCGCGGCCGCCGCCTCCTCCTCCGCCGCCGACATGTTCTGGAGCCGAGACGGTGGCTAGAAGCGGGAGAAGGAAGGTGGCGAAACCCTAATCCACCATTCACGAGCGAGCGAGCGTGCGAACGAGCAGAGCAAGGACGCGCGCGCTCTCTCTCTCTCGCTCGCTTTGCGGCTTCTTCCCTTAGCGTTCGTTCCCTTCTCCCCTGCTTGACCCCTCGAGCTCTTCTTCCCCCCCTTTCCCGGTGGCAAAATATTTGGGGGAGACGCGGGATGCCAACGGCCAAGACGGAAAACTGGGGAACGTGTGCGCGTACGAGGGACCTCTGCTTCGAGTACCCACGTTATATACACAAAGAAATGGCACGGCCCACTTCCATTGCTCCAACGGTCCAACAAACTTGGCGGTTGGCCCTTTGGACGCGTGGGTGCGACTCTTTTCAATTTCTGCAATCTGGGAAGTGTAGCAACGTGGCAAGAGTCCGTACCTTTACCTTTTTTCCGTCAAAGGATCTATTGCTATTACTACGGTCCTCATGATTTTACATGAAATACCTTGAAAAAGATTTAAAACTACTCCTAGTAGTGTATGCAACAACCAAACTCTATTGTTGTGCGTTGTGCATAAATCAAAGATGGTTATAGGAGCTAGACAAGACCGCAAGATCCACCTTGCGTCATCACTAGAGAAGCCAAATCTTAGATATACACATGAGTCGGCGCCTAAAATCTCTACCAAAGCGCATTGTTGAAGAGAAAGAAAGATATGCTAGCGATGACGTTAAAAGAGCATTTTAATATGGCTAGGGACATGCATACGGCCTGGTTGGTTCAGCTCATATCAGTCTTGCTTATAAGTTGAGCAAGATTATACGATAAGCCATGATTTAGAGTTTCAATTATTTTGGGTAGGACATTTTGCACTAAGACCCCTGAACATTTTCTAAATCTAGCCACAACAGACTAGCACTGTTCTACACTATTTATTTGTGTCTATACTTTGCATCTGGACCCAAAAAAGAGTTTCTATTTCTTTTTCTCTCCCTTCTCTTGTTGGTTGGGCGGACGACGATGGGGTGGAGCTCGATTGCGGCCGCGACTTGCCTCACCGGGCGGTGAAGGAGGAGGGAGGAGACCGCGGGTTGCCTGGGCAGGTGCGAACGCGAGCCATGTTTTCCGAATCGTGGGCGCAGGGTCGCTTTCCGAACAACACTGTGGGTGAGGCTCGAACGTGGAAGCACGACCGCGATGAGCGTGCGGTCGCGGGACATTTCGCAAGCTTTTCTCGCTTATCTGGCTCAAACGCACCGCAACGCCAAACCAAACAGGGCTAAGAAACCCACCAACAAGGATGCCAAATATTCCTACCCTTTTCACGAAAAAGTGGGAAAGGAAACCTCATATTTTCTCATCATAACAATAAATGACAAAAAGAAGCTTGCTCCATAGGCACCCGCCCGATAGTCCCCCACACCACAGAAGAAAAAGCAAAAGGACACATGCGACATGGATGAACTGAGCTCTAATCTAAGTCATACAAACCTAGTAGTACATGGTATACACCAGCTATGAAAAAAAGGCTATATCCACCATTCGGCGTCAAAGAGATCGCTAGATGTGAGAGAGGGGACTACCAAGATCGAAGTTGGAAATGTGCACAACCTCAAGCCATTTTCTACTCTAGCAAGGGGGCGAGTTGATAGAGAAAGAGAGAGATATATATATATATATATATATATATATATATATATATATATATAATGTTCTTTTTTTAGAGAAAAGAAGAATTTGTAGTTTTGTTGAAGTTTCATTGTTAGAATCTACTCCCTCCATTCCATGTTCTAAGTATATACCTTTTTCTATGCATCCATATACACTATATTAGATACATAGTAACTTTTACTATGTATGTAGAAAAGTCAAAATGACTTATAATTTCGAACAGATAGAGTAGCAAATAAGAATGTAGGATAGATATTTGTCATGCATAGTTATTAGGATGTGGGATTATAGAATATCAAAAACAACTAAAAATCATGAAAAGTCCACGTTGACCCGGCAACACGAAAAACATTGTGCGATCCCTGTTTCCTCTAATTTTTTTGCATCAACAGGTGGCCCCCAAGTCTGACACACGCCCCTCCTGTGTGTGCGCCCCACACCCACCACGCCTCCTGCGACCGAGAGTTCGAGATTGACCACTGTTGTCGTGATCCCCATCCATCACCTCCATGTCTCCCGGCATCGCAAAAATTAGCGCACCTGCGTTCATCGGTTGCAACCCTAGTGCCGATGGCGGCTCGTGGCTTGCGTGGATCCGGTGAGCCGCGGGTGGAACAAGGCATAAGGGCAGCTCCAACAAAAAGCTTTTAAGCTAGCTCTAAGTATTTTTTATGTTTTAATAGAAGAAAAAGGAAAACTAGCTTTTAATCAAGAGCTAAACTCTTACATACATTTCAAAGTGATGTGAGAATGTCATATGTGACTATCCATGTTAAAAGCTATGTACTAAAAGTTATTAGTATTATTGAAGAAGTTGGCTTAGAACTAGTAACTAGCTCTAATCATTGTGGGTGCCCTACGAGGAGGGTAGATCAGATCTAGCTATCCAGGCAGAGGCATGACAAATTGTAAGGTACTCCGATTTTCAAAAACGTGCATGCGCTAGCCGTGTTGAAATTGACAATTGGGCAAGTTAGCGTGAGCGAGCATGTTTCTCAAGGGTGCGTCAGATGTTGGCATATTGTTTCTCTCAAGGGTGAACTCAGCATTAGTAATCGATGGATTTATCTTTCCTGCATGCAGCTGTTTGTTTGTAGGCCATGTCAACCAGTAAATCATGCAAGTCTAAGTGGTTGCACTTTTCTCGAAGGAGTATATGATATAGTCCATAGAGGAAGAAACATACTTGATTGATATCTTGAGAATGTCGGATTGCCACATGCTATGGAGGTGCAATGCAATTGATATAAGAATGCAAGAGTTCAACACACATGCAATTAGGACGTGCTAGATGCCATTCTACGATAATGCTGGTTATAAAGAATTTTGGACAAAAGGGGAAATGAGTTTTGTTTGCAAGCAATTGTGATCCTTTCTGGTCTTTTTCTCACTGTACAAAGCTGATTAAATATGTGACTTCCATTGATTTGTTCATTGTCAGATGAACTAACATTCAGTCCCAATTATGTAAATATGCTTCTCATCAATTTCGTTTTATAGACTTTATATCCTCCAATCTTATACACCTCTCTCCTTGCGTTTGAAGGTCCACAAACTAACACTCGGTCCACCGAGATATACTCAGTAAAAAATACCTGGCATCTTTCATGTAAATGCATCTTCAAATAAATTTCTTAGATTCGTATCAATATAGTGTCCTTGCGTCCATTCACATGCACTTTTTCAGTCTGTGGTTTGGTTTTAGTAGAGGACTCGTTGAAATACTTCCTCTATCCCAAATTATTCTAGTTTTGGCTTTCGCTTCCAAACATACTTCTAGGTACAAAGTCTAAATCATAGCCATCAATCTTAACTAGTATGGTGAAGATACCTTGTAATGGTGCATACTATCCATAAATAATGAATCATTGCACATCTAAAAACTAAAATAAACAAAAATACTTCATAGAAACAACTTCTTTTTGAAAGCTTAGGAATTTCTTACATAACATCCATGTATATTATAGGGGCAAAATGGATGCCAGCAGTTGTATAGGTTGGATGGCCCATGGGTTACAATATGCAGTAGAAAATTTGAGAATTTAAAAACATGTTTGTCTAGATTGAAGTAGCAGGGGCTAAGTTTTTCTAGTCCAGAATGCATTTCTTATTGTATCTAGCGCATAAATAGGAAAAACACTCATTTAATTTAAAAAAACAATTCAGAACCAAGAAAAATGAAATCCACTTAATCTAAATAATTTAGATGACAAAACAAAGAAAATGAGATACTTCCTCTATTCTATTCCATAAAGAATGCAATTCTCGTTTTCAAGTAGTCAAATAATTTTAAATTTGACCAAATCTATACAAAATACTAGCATTTATAACATCGAATAAGTATTATTGGAATAATTATGTAATGTATTTTATAGTAAACCTATTTAAAGACATACAAGTTAATACTATTTGATCAAGCTTAAGAATAACTTGCTCCAAACATAGAATTGCATTTTAGTAAACCTACTCGGAGACATAAATGTCAGATATGATTTTCTTGATCAGCTAGAAAAATAACTTGCTTGAAACATAAAATTGCTTTATTTTTTTAACGGGAGGTAGTAGAGACTTGTAGAGATTATTAGGACCGACCAATACTAGTATGTTTCAAAAAAAAAGGGACCGTCCAATACTACGCATGTGACGTGTACGATTAGGATGGTCACAGCTCACAGGCCATGTAAACCAGCATAAACCACGCCAGCAGCTGACCTGGCACCCACTCATCTCATTATCCTCATACACTGACATGCGGGTCCCATCGCCACTGCCCCGCAACGCCTCCGCCTTCTCCTTGAGCCTTTTCCTGTGTGCCATTACGAAAGATGCTCTATTCCTACATGTCACTAAAAAGTTCACACAGACCCTGGTGCCATGACGCTAAACTCTTTTGTCCAACACGCCATTCCGTCCAGTTTTGCTCCTAACGGTGGGTAACGGCGCAGCAAAATGACTTAGATGTCCTTAGGCTTGAGAGGCTCTGTGAACTAGTTGGTTTGCTTTTGTGCCATTCCCAGGCCCGCCCCAGGCCGAGGGGTTTGGCGCCAAAGGCTGTGGTGTTGGCGCCAAAGCCAGGGTTGTTGGCGTCAACTGAGCCCCTGGGCTTCTCCTCCTATATATATAGGTTCTCAGCCTTATCTGTTGCCACTCATCCAACTTGAGCTCTATCTCCTTCACCTCTCTCCTACCACAACCATGTCTCAAGCTTCTAGCAGCTATGGTGGTAGGGTCAAGCGGGTGATTTGCCCAAACTTTCATGTGCTTGCCAATTGGTTCATCTCTATGACCAGGAAGAACAACAATCGTGCCTTTCACAAGTGCCCCTATTGTGGCAGAACCGTCTAATCTAATGCCTCCTAAGAGTACTTGTCTCCATTAGACACTAAGTACTCAAGGAGAAACATTAAATTACGCAGTTCCGTCGAGCACACCCCAGGGGAGAATCCAAAAATCCATATTTTTCCATCAGGATCACAAATGAGAGAATAAAGCTTACAATATTCTTAAGTCATTTCTTACATCACTTTCCATGCAACATCAGAGTATAATATTTATTGATTATGCAGCGGAATATACCCATGTTATCAGCGTTTCAGTGTAAATAAACTCATTTAATGAAAAGTTAAACATTAACATGATGATCCGTTATATTCATCATAACAGGTTATAAGTTTTCCATTGTAAAATATTTTGGGTGGAAGTTTCAAATAAACTCTATGTCCGCAACGTTAAGAAAATCCTCATTGTGCCCACTAAAAGGTTTTCACACACAAGTGTCAGCTCCTTATGTTCCTGTCACCTACAACAGAATAGAACAAACCCTAAGTACTCAATTGTACTCCGCAAGACTTACCCGTCAGGAGGAAAAAAAAAAACTCCAAGGGTATGCAAGGCTATCTGGCTTGTGGATTATTGCAGCTGTGGAAGCATTACTAAACATGCGTCCTTATATTCAATTTTTATTAGCAGTCAGCATTAGTTCATTAACTAACCATTCTATGTAAGCACATGTGCTACTTTCAAGTAGGTGGTAAGCAATAGAATCATTTTACCATCTTTCATCTTCCAGTTCTTACTACAGTGCTAGACTATAGACAAGCCATACCGGATTGCCTGGTGATTCACGAATCAATGTGCCTAGCTGGGTACCCTGAAACACATGCCCCGCTTGTACCCCAGGCACAAGCAGGACCAACCCACCACTCTCCTGTCAATGGGTCCAGGTCCCCGTCCAAACTTGGACTCCAAGCCCCCATACTTGAGTTCTGGACTCAGTGTGGTGCTTAGACCTCCACCATCCCCGCCTCCAATCAGTCAGTCCGGAAAGAGTCGGAACCCATAACAAGAGAGCAACGAGCCTTTCATGTTCCCATAAACAAGTATATGCTCAGGATAATAAGTCTGTGACCTGCCTAGAACCCAATGCAACAGACAGTCTTTAACCGACACAGGCGGAACAAGTGCAATCCAAGCCTTGCTCGAATGCCAAACCAAGTCCAGATCCAAAGTACCATTCCGTCCGGTCTCCAATTATCATTCATATATATTTTCCAGGTGATAATAATATAGTAGCAATAATAATATCTTTCATATCCCTCGCGAGTGATAGGCAATCACTCGACTTCTACCGGAGTCCTGTAGCATAGCAATCTACACGATCCTGTCATACTAGTAAGACTCATAGGATATATATATATATATATATATATATATATATATATATATATATATATATATATATATATATATATATATATATATATATATATATATATATATATATATATATATATATATATGCAAGTGGTTTTCATTCAACTCCTTAAAACTTAATGCACAAGCATAAAATAAAGTGTAGAATAATGGGGGTTATGCACCGGGCTTGCCTGGAAAAAATATAACCAAGTTAGCTTTCCATCATGGCGACACGATCATAAAGGCACCATCTTTTCTGCTACTTCGGTCATTTTCACGATCCATCATTGTTCCTATTATGATATATGTGGATGCAACGCATAGATGTAAATAATCAACGACAACCGAAACTCTTAGAAATTCGATTACGCCTTACAAGCTAACGACATAACTCTAACATGCTAGTCTACGTATCCACGCCATCAAGTAAGACTAGTTCTCGAGAAATGTTTTCGTTCTACAAACCCCCGATTATTTTTTACATTTGATTGATTAAATATATATTTTTGTACTAGAGCTCATTTAGTTACCTTAATAAACTAATTTCTATGGAGCTACAAAAATTACAATGAGCACCTAATATTGTTAGGAATGTACTGTAAAAATTTCAGAGCCAACACTATCACTAATTTACCACAACAATTCCTACAAGTTTATATTTTGATAATATTAAGTATCTCAAATTAATTATATAGCTTCTAAGAATATTATAAAACTATGTGAACAAAATATACTAGCAGATATATCATGATTTTAGGAGTCTAACAAAATTATTTTCATAATTTTTGGACATCTACATAAATTTATCTTGAATTTACAAATTTACCTTAGACACTAATTAGGAAAACGCTTTAGAAAAAGAAAAGGACCAGTGGCAACCTTTCCAGCCCGGTGGCCTAGCACGGCGATGCGAGCGCGCAGTAGCTAACCCAGCAACGGCCCAAGGGGGGGGGACCTGCGTGCGCGCAGCTCTTTTGCAAAAGAGGGCTCGGGCTTTTGGTTAATCAAACGGAGCAACGGAGCACTATTACTACAGACTCAGGCTTTGCATTAAAGACCCTGGAATGTGCTGCCTTCACATCAGGGCAGTCCTCAATGTACCCGCGCATAGCGGCGCGGCACACTGGCGGCAACGACAACAACACCGGGCAACCTAGACCCGCTGCGACAAGAATAACGTGCCGACCACCATCTATGGCCAAATCCACAAGCATGAGTGGCGGTTAGGGACTTAGCAGTGTACTACCGGGAGCGGCAGCGATGAGCAGCTAACCACCGCGGCGGTGTGCCTGATCTGACAAACCTATGCACTCTCGGAAGGGTAGAGGTGGCGGTGGAGCTTTAGTAGTTCACCTAGGTGCACGCTCCAATGATGGTTGAAGCAGGGGAGCGCTGGGGCAGGCTGGCCACGTGCGCCCACACCGCATGGCGGCATCCCGAGCATGTCACCGACATGCCATCACACCAACGATGGGAAACCAAACCAACCTGTCATGAGCACCAGCTAGAGGGTATCAACATGAGTCTAGAAACACCACCAATTGGGTGCTTTCCCCACGGATAAGGACTTACCCCCAATCCACAGGATGTGATGGCGTCCATGGCCACGATGGGCAAAATGCTAAATTGACAGTCGGTAACGCCTGGCCGAGTATGGGGAAGATGGGGCTCCTAATTGACCTCCTATGCCTCTTACTGGTGCGAGGAATCGGACTATGGGGACCTGAGCTAGGTGAACCACTAGGCGGTAGCACGGTGCTCTAGCCAAGGTCGTGCCATGGAGAGGTACATGAGTGAGCTCGAGTGGGTTAAGACAGTGGCATCAACCGATAGTTGTAGTAAGAGCACGTGCACATGGGTGACGTGATCAGGTGGCCTATCATGACGTGCTTGAATGAAGCGGCAACACCCAAGCGACACACCACGTCAGCTAGCGGGGTAGGGTAGGGAGACGTCTCATCACCGTGGCTACCGAGGTCGGTGACGTAGACGCAGCAATCCATGGATCATGCTCGGTACAACGCGGTACGTGGATCGAAGGGTGAGGCGGGCACCACGTTGGCCGAGCCATGACCACCGTAGCCAAGGCTTGCTCGGTGCGTGGCACTGCACCCAGTCGCCCAAGCATGACGTTGAAAGCTCTAGTTTGGTTTTGGTGAATTGATGAAACCCTAAGTGCTAACCTAGTTTATCAAGTGATCATGAGATAGCACATTCCAAGTGGTAAAGCAAATAAAGATCATGACATGATGATGGTGATGCCATGGTGATGATCAAGTGCTTGGACTTGAAAAGAAGAAAGAGAAAAACAAAAGGCTCAAGGCAAAGGTATAAATGGTAGGAGCTATTTTGTTTTGGTAATCGAGACACTTAGTGAGTGTGATCACATTTAGGATCGATAGCCGTACTATTAAGAGGGGGTGAAACTCGTATCAAAATGTGGTTATCAAAGTGCCACTAGATGCTCTAACTCATTGCATATGCATTTAGGATCTAGTGGAGTGTTAACACCCTTGAAAAATGTTTGTAAAAATATGCTAATACATGTGCACAAGGTGATACACTTGGTGGTTGGCACATTTGAGCAAGGGTTAGGAACTTCACCGGTGGAGTGTCCGCCCGTAGAGTGCGGACAGTCCGACGGTACCACCAGCACCCTAGACAGAAAAGATGAAGGTCACTGTAAGTCACCGGACGTTGGTCTCTGAAGGACCAGCGCATCCGGTCAGTAGCAGCAGAAAAAGCGCAGCGTCGGTCATCGACCGGACGCTGGCGCTGAATTGTTAGTACTAATATTTTGCAGGATAGTATTGGCAAAGATCGTGTGTATTTCAATCGAGCAGACTACATGTTTGTAGGACAAGACATGATACAAACCTGGACATGTGGTCATATTCTTTCTCACAACATTGTCCATTTTCATTATTTTGGAAACCTCGATTGTCCTCATGTTGTGCAGGATCGACTTCAAACAAAATCGACGCCAAGGACGGCTTTTCGTCAAGAAAGGGAGGATGATGAGGATATGACCTCCATACATATGACCATGCTTGGAGAACCATATGGAGACCAAGGAGATCAGCGAGGGTGTCCTAACCAAGAAGGAGGCCCGAAGCTCATCCGGTTCGAGTCCCCAAGGTGGAGACCCAAATCAAGTTCGAGTCCGGCTCGGGCTCTAGGACTAGTCTGCCTTAAACTGGTCACCCAAGACATATCCAGACCCTGTTTTTGATGATCCACATATGGATGGAAATCTAATTTGATAAGGAAGCCAATCCAAGTGGTCTCATATCAAAATCTCTTCAGAATCAATAGGAATCATCGAAACAAGTCAGTGTCCAGAATCTGTCAGGGTGCTGCGACACCGTCTTTTGGTCTGTTGGACCATGTATCGTGTTTGGGCCCATTAGAGGGCGCGTCCAGGGAGGGTGATGCCCAAGACTCTATAAATAGCAGCTGTCGCTCTCCTTAGGATTTGGGTTTTGTTTAGTTCTTGATTTCCTCGTGAAACAGACGTCGTTTTGCTATAACTATCGCCGCCAAGGCCGCTTGCTGTGAACTAGGGCCCCAGTTCTTGATCTTGTTCGCCTATGGCGATTAGTCCTTTTGAATAAAGACTTGAACTCTTTCTCATTATCATAAGCCTCATATTTATTTGTAATTTCAGATTGCGTTTATCTTGTTCTTGCTTGTGTTCTCGATTCGCTTGCAGGAAAGCCTTCTCGGCGAGGTCAATCACGTTCGCATGGTTGATAACCAATGGAGCAGTGGTGTAATGGTTGTGGGGTCCAAATCAGTCTTGGTTCAAAGCCTAGATCATGAACGTCGAGTCTCCACCAATCGACGCTATCATACCTTTTGGAAGATCAGGCCTAGTCTACATCACGCTGGCTGGCTGCATCCGGTCACACTGACATGGTCATGCACAGAGGAGTCACCGAGTGACTGGACGCTGGGTGTGTCCGATCAAGCATGACCAGACACGTCTCTGGATGCTTACTAGAAACGATCGGACACTGGGGTTCAGCGTCCGGTCACTTTGTGCTACAGCGTCCGGTCGTCATATGACCGTTGAGATCGGGCATTCAGTGATTGAAGAGAGGGGACACATGGCACGCATCGCGTGACCGGACTCTGAGGTCCAGCGTCTGGTCAATATGACCGGAGCGTCCGGTCACCCCGTGTTGTGCCCAGTGAAGGGGTACAACGGCTCTATTTCGTGGGGGCTTCTATTTAAGCCCTATGTCCGGCTCAAGCTCACTCTCTTGGCCATTTGTATTGACATAACAACCTTGTAAGCTTAGCCAAAGCCCTCCCACTCATCTCCATCATTGATTCATCATCTTTGTGAGATTGGGAGAGAATCCAAGTGTATTGCTTGAGTGTTTACATCTAGAGACACTTGGTGTTCGTGTTTCGCTGTGGGATTCACTTGTTACCTTTGGTGGTTGCCACCACCTAGATGGCTTGGAGCAGCGAGGATCATTGAGCGGAGGTTGGTGATTATCTCCGGCTCCGATCGTGGTGATTATGAGGGGTTCTTGACCTTTTCCCGGTGGAGAGCTAAAAGGTACTCTAGTGGATTGCTCGTGGCTTGTGTGATCTTCATCTTGTGTTGGTTGTGCGGCACCCTATTGAGGGTTTGGCGTGTGATGCCAATTAGCTCGTGAACCTCTAAGTGAGTGAATCACCACAACGAGGACTAGCTTGCCGGTAAGCAAGTGAACCTCGGTAAAAAATCATTGTGTTCATCATTTGATTCTGAGGTGATTGGTCTTCATTGTTATTCATTCTTATGATTGATTGGCTCCTTCCTTGACACGGCGGTATAACCTTCTTGCTCACTCTCATTACATTACCGCAAACTAGTTATCAAGCTTTTTAGTGTAGCTAGTTGTGAGAGCTTGTTAGTTTGGTTAGTGTGGCTCTTTAGTTAGCTTTTGAGAGCACACTAACTTAGTGTAGTGTCATAGCTATTGTGTGAATAGAAACTATATAAACTAGAACTATGGTAGGTGGCTTGCTTTTTAGTAGGCTAGCGCAACACTTGCTTCGCCTCATAATTATCTAACCGGTTTGTTAAGTGTTGTTGTAGAAATTTTTAATAGGCTATTCACCCCCCTCCTCTAGCCATTAGGACCTTTCAAGTGGTATCAGAGCCGAGGTCACCATGATTTGAGGCTTAACAACCTTTGGTGTAAAAAAATGGCTCAAATCAACAACACCAAAAAGCCACCCCAATTTGATGGCATAAATTATCCGTATTGAAAATCAAAGATGACCACACATATCAAGTCAATCAATAGAAAAGTGTGGAAGGTGGTAGAAATTAAAATTGAGATTGGTGATCTAGAGAATCCCACCGCGGTCGAAGAAGTGCTTCTCCAAAATAATGACATTGCTCTAAGTGCCATTCATGATGCAATTGATGAGAGAACATTTGAGCAAATCAAGAATATTGAGATGGCTCATGAGGCTTGAAAGAAGTTGGAAGAATCATTTGAAGGCACTCAAGTCGTGAAGGGTGCAAAGGCATACATTCTCAAAGAGAAGTTTGCAAGCTTCAAGATGAAGGAGGATGAGAGTGTGCCGGAGATGTTCCATAGGCTTCAAGTGCTTGTCAATGATCTCAAAGCACTTGGAGAAGAGGTGAAGGACAAGGACTTCTCCCACAAGTTCTTGAGATGTTTACCTTTAAGATTTGGCACATTGGTCACTATTCTAGTGAGAAGTGGTTTGGACACCATGACACCAAACCAAGTGTTGGGAGATATAATGACTGATGATATATATAGAGATGATGATGAGAAGAAAGATGAGAAGAAGAAGAGTGTGGCATTTAAGGCCACATCATCCAAGGGCAAGGCTAAGCAAGAAACATCAAGTGAAGATGATGGCTCATGGGATGATGATGATGATGAGAAGATGACTCTCTTCGTTAAGAAATTTGGCAAGTTCATGATGAAGAAAGGTTACCATGCTAGAAGAAAGAAATCTTCATCCAAGAACAAGGAAGAGTCAAGAAGGTGCTTCAAATGTGGAAGCAAAGATCATCTTATTGCTCAATGTCCATACAATAGCGACAATGATGACGACAAGAAGAAGGACAAGGAAAAGAAAGAGAAGAAGGACAAGATGACCTTCAAGAAGAAGAATGGTGGTTCATATGTGGTCACTTGGGATAGTGATGCTTCCTCAAGTGATGATGATGATAGTGATGATGACAAGACCACCAAGAAAAAGGCATTTGCAAGCATTGCAATCAATGAGAAGCCTTCTCTCTTCAACACTCCATCATGTTTCATGGCTAAGGCCACTAAGGTACAAATTTATGGTGATGGAAGTGATGAAGAACATGATAACGAAAATGAAAATGAAAATGATAGTGATAGTGATGATGATGAACCTACTAAAGATGAATTATTTGACATGCTAGAAGATGCTAAAGAACACTTTGATATTAAGAGAAGAGAATGCAAGAACTTGAATAAGGAGGTAAAAGCCCTTAAGCAAGCCCTTGATGAGCTCAAAGCAACTCGTGAGAGGCTAGAGAAAGCCCATGAGAAGCTTGGCAAGGCTCACAAAAAGCTTAAAAAGGCTCATTTCTCTTTGCTTAATGAGCAAGATAAAAAGATGCATGTTGAGACTTGTGATGTAGATTTGACTTGTGATATAATTGATGAATCATTATCTATGCCTATCATTGTTGCTCCCACTAACCCTTCTTATAGTACTTCTACTTCCACCTCATCTAGTAGTGATAGTCTCACTTGTGATGCCTCACTAATGGTTGAGAATGAGAACCTCAAGAAGGAGGTCAATAAGCTCACTCACACCTTGGCTAAGGCCTATGGTGGTGAGGACCGCTTGCTTATGTGCTTGGGTAGCCAAAGAGCTTCTCTCTACAAAGAGGGATTGGGCTATACCCCCAAGAAAGGCAAGGCGGCCTTTGCTCCTCACAAGACTAGTTTTGTGAAGAACAATGGTCAGTTTTGCACTAGTTGCAAGCAAGTTGGTCATAAAGAGCATGAATGCAAAAACAAGAGCAAAAATGCTAATGTATCCTCAATTAAGATTAATTCTTTTTATGTGCTTACTAAGGGTACAAATAGTGTGAAGGCTAAGTTCATTGGTAAACCATGGATGGGCTCAAATAAGAAATCCATTTGGGTACCAAAGAGCTTAGTAACTAACCTTCAAGGACCCAAGCAAGTTTGGGTACCTAAAAAGAATTGATCTTCTTTTGTAGGTCAATTACAAAGCCGGAGGAAGGCATTGGATTCTTGATAGTGGGTGCACTCAACACATGACCGGTGATGCAAGAATGTTCAACTCAATCAACACCAATGGCAATGATGGTTATGATAGTATTACATTTAGTGATAATGGCAAAGGCAAGGTCAAAGGGCTTGGTAAGATTGCAATATCCAATGACATGAGCATATCCAATGTATTGCTAGTAGAGAGGTTGAACTTCAATTTGCTATCCGTGGCTCAATTATGTGATCTTGGATTCAAATGCATATTTGAGGTAGATGATGTAGAGATCATAAGTGTAGATGGCTCTAACTTGATCTTCAAAGGCTTTAGATATGAGAATCTATACTTGGTCGATTTCAATGCTAGTGAAGCTAGATTATCTACATGTTTGTTCACTAAGTCTAGCATGGGTTGGTTATGGCATAGAAGGCTTGGTCATGTTGGAATGAAACAATTGAATAGATTGGTTAAGCATGACTTGGTTAGAGGCTTGAAAGATGTTGTGTTTGAAAAGGATAAGCTTTGTAGCTCTTGTCAAGCCAGAAAATAAGTTGGAAACACCCATCCTAAGAAAAGCATGATGAGCACTAGTAAAGCATTTGAGTTATTGCACATAGATTTGTTTGGGCCAACATAATGCACTAGCATCGGTGGTAACAAATATGGCTTTGTGATAGTAGATGATTACACTAGATACACATGGGTATTCTTTCTAGTGGACAAAAGTGATGTGTTTGCCATATTCAAATCATTTGTCAAGGGCATTCATAATGAGTTTGAAATAACCATCAAGAGAGTTAGAAGTGACAATGGTAGTGAGTTCAAGAACACTAGAATTGATGAGTTGTGTGATGAATTTGGAATTAGACATCAATTCTCAGCCAAGTACACTCCACAATCAAATGACCTTGTTAAGAGGAAAAATAGAACACTCATTGATATGGCAAGGTCTATGCTTAGTGAGTATAATGTTAGTCAATCTTTTTGGGCCAAAGCTATCAACACGGCTTGCTATTGTAGCAACCGCCTCTATTGTCACCCATTGAAAGAGAAGACACCATATGAGCTCTTGAATGGTAGAAAGCCCAACATTGCTTATTTTTGGGTCTTTGGTTGCAAATGTTATATCTTGAAGAAAGGCACTAGATTGGGCAAGTTTGACAAGAAATGTGATGATGGATTCCTACTTGGCTACTCCGCTACAAGCAAAGCATATAGAGTTTGGAATTTGGATAGTGGTACTCTTGAAGAAGTTCATGATGTTGAATTTGATGAAACAAAGGGTTGACAAGTAGAGAATGAGAACTTGGAAGATGTTAGAGGCATTCAACTTTCAAATGCCATGAAGAACATGGATGTTGGTGAATTGAGGCCTAGGCAAGTGAATGATGATGAAGATGATCAAATGCAAGTGCTCTCTAACTCAAATGTGCAAGATGGTACAAATCAAGTTAGTACAAGTAGCTCTCATGATAATGAACAAGATCAAGTGGCTAGTACATCATCTCAACCCAAAGATCAAGCAAGTGCAAGCAATCAAGTTCCAATCCTCCAACCAACCAATATTGCAAGGGATCATCCATTAGATACTATAATTGGTGATATTTCTAGAGGTGTACAAACAAGATCTAGATTGGCTTCATTTTGTGAGCATTTCTCATTTATGTCATCCATTGAACCAAAGAAGATAGATGAAGCATTGAAGGATGTTGATTGGGTGAATGCTATGCATGAAGAATTGAATAACTTCACAAGAAATCAAGTATGGGAATTAGTAGAGAGACCAAAAGGACACAATGTGATTAGAACCAAATGGGTCTTTAGAAACAAGCAAGATCAAGATGGGATAGTAGTAAGGAACAAAACAAGATTGGTAGCGCAAGGCTATACACAAGTTGAATGTCTTGACTTTGGAGAAATATATGCCCCGGTTGCTAGATTGGAAGCAATTAGAATCTTGCTAGCCTATGCTTGTGCCCACAACATCAAGCTCTACCAAATGGATGTTAAGAGTGCATTTCTCAATGGTTACATCAATAAAGAAGTATATGTTGAGCAACCTCCCGATTTTGAAGATGACAAGAAGCCCGACCATGTGTATAAGTTGAAGAAGGCATTGTATGGCTTGAAGCAAGCACCTAGAGCATGGTATGAGAGATTAAGGGACTTCCTACTCTCTAAAGGGTTCATGATGGGCAAGGTTGACACCACTCTTTTCATCAAGAAGATTGGAAAAGATTTATTTATGTTGCAAATCTATGTTGATGACATCATATTTGGATCAACCAATCAAGATTTTTGTGATGAGTTTGGAAAGATGATGGCTAATGAGTTTGAGATGTCCATGATTGGAGAATTGAGTTACTTCCTTGGTCTTCAAATCAAGCAATTGAAGAATGGTACTTTTGTGAGTCAAGGCAAGTATATCAAGGACATGATCAAGAAGTTTGGCATGAGTGATAGCAAAGTTATTAGCACACCAATGGAAACAAATGGTAACTTGGATAGTGATACCAGTGGCAACATGGTGGATCAAAAATTATATCGGTCTATGATTGGAAGCCTACTCTATGTGACCACATCAAGGCCGAATGTCATGTTTAGTGTATGCATGTGTGCAAGATTTCAAGTCTCACCAAGAGAAAGTCATTTGAAGGCTACAAAGAGAATATTGAGGTACTTGAAGCATACACAAAATATTGGTTTATGGTATCCCAAAGGAGCAAAGTTTGAGCTAGTTGGTTACTCCAACTCAGATTATGCGGGATGCAAGGTTGAAAGAAAGAGCACCTCAGGCACGTGTCAATTGTTGGGAAGATCACTTGTTTCATGGTCATCAAAGAAGCAAAATAGTGTTGCATTATCAACCGCTGAAGCCGAATATATATCCATCGGTAGTTGTTGTGCATAAGTACTTTGGATGAAGGCTACTTTGAGTGATTTTGTTATCAAGTTCAAGAAAGTGCCTTTGCTATGCGACAATGAGAGTGCAATCAAGTTGACCAACAATCCGGTTCAACATGCAAGAACAAAGCACATTGATGTCTGCCACCATTTCATAAGAGATCACCAACAAAAAGAGGACATTTGCATTAAGAGTGTAGGCACCGAAGATCAACTTGCCGATATATTCACCAAGCCATTGGAT
>NW_027096802.1:0-40000 GCF_019320115.1 Miscanthus floridulus | reverse complement strand
GAGAAGAGGTTTTGCAAGCTAAGGAATGAGTTGAACATATTGGATTTCTCAAATATGTGTTGATGCACCCCCACTTACATGACATGCCTCTCCTTCGAGCAATCCAAGGTAAAAGTTGATTGACATGGCATACATCATTGCTAAGGACATGATTAGTGATCTAGTCATCTCTCAATTTTAATAGGCTCATTCATGAAAATCAAATGATTTTGATGATTGTATGGTACCACTATTGCTTCTATGCTTGACCTGATCTAGTGGTAGCATATGACATGTTTGTGGGCTTGTAAACCTAGTGTTTAGTCTAAAAAATGAGCTCTAAGTGTTTAACTCAACATGGTACAAGATAACCTTTATTTGGAGGTGTGAAGAAGCTTGTCCTTAGATCAAACCGAGTTAAATATCTTTGGCAAATGATCTAGATTGAACCAAATTTGAAAATATAATCCTCACACCATTGATTGACATTAATAATCTCTACCTATCTATATTTTGAACCTTTGTGATCATTGATGACAAAGGGGGAGAAAAACAAAGATATTAGTACATGGGAAGAAAAACAAAGATATTCGTGTACTAAGATAGTGAAAAGACAACAAAGGAAAAGAATTTGACATAGGGGGAGGAATATGACAAAGGAAATGGATCAATTAAAATTTTGAGCACACAAGTAGGGGGAGCAAGCTCATGAACTTGTATGGTGTATTTGAATGTGCATTTTATATGTTTGCTTGCATGGCACAAGTTTTAAATTTCAATATTCATGCTCGTGTGGTGTATGCTAGTTCTAGGTTTGAATGATAAAATAAAAAAAACTAGCATTCATAGGATATCTAATGATTTCATTTCTAAGTATTTCCAAGTGGTATCAAGCTAACCATGGTGCTAAGGATGGTATAATAGTGCACTCCGATTGGTATCACGCTTCAAAGGTCCATCTTTTACACCTTAACATCATTTGGTAGACATTGTCTCCTATATTTTCTATCTAAGCATGTGTGCAAGCTTCAATCCAAACTCTTAGCACATATGTAGGGGGAGCAATTGCTACCATTTGAGTTCATGAAACTTGTCCATATCCTTTTACACATGGTAAATATGCTTGAGCAAGCAACTTGGATTCAATTGAATTTCAATTCATATCTTTGTGAAAGGGTTGTCATCAATTACCAAAAAGGGAGAGATTGAAAACTCTAGTTTGGTTTTGGTGAATTGATGAAACCCTAAGTGCTAACCTAGTTTATCAAGTGATCATGAGATATGTAGCACATTCCAAGTGGTAAAGCAAATAAAGATCATGACATGATGATGGTGATGCCATGGTGATGATAAAGTGCTTGGACTTGAAAAGAAGAAAGAGAAAAACAAAAGGCTCAAGGCAAAGGTATAAATGGTAGGAGCTATTTTGTTTTGGTGATCGAGACACTTAGTGAGTGTGATCACATTTAGGATCGATAGCCGTACTATTAAGAGGGGTGAAACTCGTATCGAAATGAGGTTATCAAAGTGCCACTAGATGCTCTAACTCATTGCATATGTATTTAGGATCTAGTGGAGTACTAACACCCTTGAAAAATGTTTGTGAAAATATGCTAACACATGTGCACAAGGTGATACACTTGGTGGTTGGCACATTTGAGCAAGGGTTAGGAAAGAGTGCGGACAGTCCGACGATGCCACCAGCACCCTAGATAGAAAAGACAAAGGTCACTATAAGTGACCGGACGTTGGTCTCTGAAGGACCGGCACATCCGGTCAGTAGCAGCAAAAAAAGCGCAGCGTCGGTCATCGACCGGACGCTGGCGCTGAAATGACCGGACACTGGCTGGCTACGTCCAGTCACACAGACATGGTCGTGCATAGAGGAGTCACCGAGTGATCGGACACCGGGTGTGTCCGGTCGAGCATGACCGGACACGTCCGATCGTGAAAAGTTGTCTCTGGATGCTTACTAGAAACGACCGGACACTGGGGTTCAGCGTCCGGTCACTTTGTGCTACAGCGTTCGGTCGTCATATGACCATTGAGATCGGGCATTCAGTGATTGAAGAGAGGGGACACGTGGCACGCATCGCATGACCGGACACTGAGGTCCAGCGTCTAGTCAATATGACCGGAGCGTTCGGTCACCCCGTGTTGTGCCTAGTGAAGGGGTACAACGGCTCTATTTCGTGGAGGCTTCCATTTAAGCCCCATAGCCAGCTCAAGCTCACTCTCTTGGCCATTTGTATTGACATAACAACCTTGTGAGCTTAGCCAAAGCCCTCCCACTCATCTCCATCATTGATTCATCATCTTTATGAGATT
Organism: Miscanthus floridulus; assembly: GCF_019320115.1. Classification (NCBI taxonomy): domain Eukaryota; kingdom Viridiplantae; phylum Streptophyta; class Magnoliopsida; order Poales; family Poaceae; genus Miscanthus; species Miscanthus floridulus. Next base: position 37,693 of record NW_027096802.1, on the reverse strand, counting down.
GTGAAAGAATCCAAGTGCATTGCTTGAGTGTTTGCATCTAGAGGCACTTGGTGTTCATGTTTTGCTATGGGATTCACTTGTTACTCTTGGTGGTTGCCACCACCTAGATGGCTTGGAGCAGCGAGGATCATTGAACGGAGGTTGGTGATTGTCTCCGGCTGTCGATAGAATATCGTCGGCAGTCCACCGAGGGGCACCCCGCGATGGTAGATTGATCGGCAGAGGTGCGTGTAATCAAGAACAAGAAGGCAATAGAGACACACGAGTTATACAGGTTCAGGCCATCAGTACGATGTAATACCTTACTCCTGTGGTCTGTTGGTTTGCATTAGCTATCGTATGATTTGCTGTGAATTCGTAGGGGGTCCCTGCCCGCCTTATATGGTCTGGGGGGCAAGGTTACAAGTCGGTTAGATCTGAGAGATAACCGGAAAGTAATAACAGATTACAAGAAACATGGGATCGTACATATCCTATTAGATCTCGTAACATCTTCAGGATATCCTCTCCGTGCCTTGTGGGGGTCGCCAAGCAGAATCGTGCCCCCCAAGGCTCCTTCTTGCGGGTTGGGCCGCCCCTGGAGGCATAGCCCATGTGGCCTGCCATGGGTATCCAGGGTCGTACCCCCCATAGCTAGTCCCCGAGCGCCTTGTACCCGTTGTGCCAGGCCATCTTGAGACTTTCCGAGCAGGTGCGAACCAAAACCGAACTGTCCAAATCATGGTCCGACCACCATAAGGAGTTGCCGATTAGTTGTGAGCAGCTGCCGAGCAGCGTACAACATCGCCGAGCAGTGTGTTCCGAGCACGGCTTGTCATAAGGGTGTAAGGAGCTCAAGTCCAAAATTAAAAATTCCTACATGGTAAAGGGAAGTGTGCCCACTTAAATTCCGAAAACGAAAGAAAGTAAAAAAAACCTGGTTTTATCTTTTAGAGGCTCGGAGTCTTTCAGTAAAACAAACACATTCACCGCAAGGTGAAGTGTGCCCACTTAGTCCCCGAGCCTAACAGTAGGTGACGTAGTCATGTGGTGCCAGGCTCAGAAATTAGCAAACCGTCCGAGCAGGCAGCCAGTCCCCGAGCATAGCCTCGAGATAAAAAAACGAACACATTCACCACAAGGTGAAGTGTGCCCACTTAGTCCCCGAGCCTGACAGTAGGTGACGTAGTCACGTGGTGCCAGGCTCAGAAATTAGTAAACCATCCGAGCAGGGAGCCAGTCCCTGTGTTTTCGGCGTAGATATCGGATAAATCAAACTACGGCGAGAAATTCAGAGTAATGGCTGTTCAGTATCAGTTACTAAGCCTCATTAAAATGCGGAGAATTCAAAGAATAAGTGGCGATGATAAATGAGGGGTGTGGGCTACTGTGACACGATAGCCCAAGTTGCGGCCCATTAAACCACTTTGGAGGAGTTGAGGTAGCGCTGATCGCGAGAACGGTTTCCCAAAAACCATCAGAGTCAAGGGAGAGTGGGGAAAGTGCTTTATAACCGCGCCGCCACACACATTGCCTCCTATCTCTGTTAAACCACTCTGCTTTCTGCCTTCACAATCCCATTGCTTCACATTCCACACTAGTCGCGAGCATTCGCCTCCAACCCTAGTATCAATCCATAGGAAATGGCGCCGAAAAAGGAGCCGCAAAGCCGAAGAAAGTTGCCACCGGAGCCAGCCGCGACGAGGAGTGGGTGCCGTCGAAGACGTCGGCGGCAGATCTTGATAAGATGGTGGCGGCGGGTGTTCTCCCAGACCGTCTCACTGCTGGTTGGCGGCCAGCTATTGGTGAGCCCTTCCCGACACCACATACTGATGAGGCTGTAGTATTTGAGGATTATTTCTGGCGAGGATTAGGGTTTCCTGTCCACCCCTTTCTGAGGGATCTTATGGAGTTTTGGGCGATTAGCCTCTGTAATCTGCACCCCAACACCATTCTGCATGTTTCTATCTTTATCCATTTCCGCGAGGCGTTTCTCGATGTTCTTCCACACTTCAACCTCTTCAGGCACCTGTTCTGTCTAAAAAAGAAGGGGGGCAGCGGTTCAAAGGTGGTCGGCGGCGTGTACCTGCAGCTCAGGGATGGGATGGCCAGCGAGTATATCAACGTTCCGCTGAACACCTCCCTGAAAGGTTGTAACTCTAGATGGTTCTATATCAAACAGAGTCACCCATTGATCCGATGCGACGTCCACCACATCCTGGTTAACCACAGTAACTGGTCGGAGAGACCCAACAACGTTGACATGGAGCAAGTAAAGGAACTTCTAGAATTGAGTAAAGGCTTGGAGCTTAGGGGCGAACTGGTTGCAGCTAGTTTCATAGTTCGGCGCATCCAACCCTGCAAAGAGAGGGCCCACCCGGCGTTCGACTTTAAAGGTGACAACAACGGTACCCATGAAAGCACGGACCGCCTATCGAAGAAAGAAGTAATAGATCGTGCCATGGATCTATTTACTTCCAATGTCTCATTCAGCTGGCCCAAAGGAACGAAAGCATTCAACTGCGGCAATCCACCTCCTCAGGTAAACCTTTCGCTTCGCATCGACCAGGCATCAATTTGCCGAGCATAGGACTAACTTACTTATGAAAAGATCCATTCGCAGGATAGGTCAATATACTTTTCAGACGTGCCGAGAGCCGATTGGCCGAAGGGGGTGGACATTCGGAGGCCGCTACATCCCGAGGAGGTAGAGCCGAGCCCCTCGTCGGATAGTCCCTCCCCAGTATCGGAGAAGATCCGTGGGAAAAGGCCGGCAGTAGATGAGCCGGTCCCAAAGAAGAGGAAAACCACCAGCTCTCATGCACACAAATCAGGCGGCATCTCTCTTGGTGAGGACCGAGAAGTTAGGCCATGGAGAACCGCTGTGCTGGAGTGGTCGGATGATGACGAAGACCAGTCAGTGCTTCCACCGAGCACGAAGGAGGCATTGGCGGACGCTAAAACTCTCAAGCAAGCAAGGGAAGGCTATGTTCGAGCAACGGTGGAGGTCCCAGTGATGCAAACTACCGAAGTCCCCGAACATCGCATAGAAGGCGGGGCCCCCGGGCACCAAGAAGAGCGGCAGCCCACTGCGGAGGCGCAGGAGTCCTTCCACAAATCCGACCAAGCGGCCATGCCTGGGGGGTCGGGCAGGCATCGCCGATTCAAAAAAATCAATCGGAAGACCAAACCGTAAGTATATTTGCCTTGGAGTAATATTATTGTTCCTTGATTTCCTCTTGTTACTGAGAAGCCGATATGACACAGTGCTATGCCGAGGCCCGTGACCTCAGAAGAAAAAATGACGACTGCCCCCGTCCAGGAGTCCCCGAGTGTTCGGTGAACAGAGGATGAGCCAGTCGCCGCTCCCAGCAGACCTAGCGATGGTGAATCATTGGCGCACGTGATGGGCGCGTCAGCGACCGCAACCGCGGCTACGACCGAAAAGGTCGTTACCTTGGAAATGGAAACTGCGGCTGTTGTTGATGCGCCGAAGGTTACAGACGCCACCCCGTCAATGGCCGAGGAGCAAACATCGTCGCCCGCTGGGATGCCAGGAGTGGTCGGAGTGGCGATCCGACCACAGAGCCCCCCGGTGGTGCCTCAAGCGACGGCGGAGGAGGACGAGGTTGTGGAGATCGAGCGTGCCGCACCTGAACCCCAGTCCGTTCAGATTCTCCAAAAACGTAGGGAAGAGGTGGTGGTCGTCGAGGAAGAAAACACCACTAGGGAGATAAAGAGGTTGAAATCCGCCGTCGCTGGAGTTATGACTCAAATCGAGGTGAGTGCCGCGCCAATGACACCGATATATGTTGTCGGAAGATCAAGGTTTATCTCTTTCATTGTTAATCCTCAGGGGATAGCTCGGACAGCCGATCAACGGCATCAACTGATAAAGAGGATGGAGCCCCTCGCCGAGGAAAATAAGATACTCCGGGAGGCGTTAAGTCTTGCAGAGAAGAGTATTCAGAGGGCCCAGCGCGAGCGGGACCTTGCGGAGTTGAACTCATGGGACCTTGAACATCAGAATGGGGTTCTGTCCGAGCGACTAACGGCTTCGTCCGAGCAGCTAAAGAAGACATCCGAGGAGCTGGCGATTGTGTCTGAGGAACTTAAGACTATGTCCGAGCAGTTGAGCAAGAAAAACGGAGAACTCGATAGTAAAACTGAGCAGCTCGACCGGAAATGCCAGCAATTGGATGATGTCTCCAAGCTGAAATCCGGTATTCTTTTTCGCGTAATGTGCTTTGCAGTAATTGGCCGTATATTTTCCTTTTCTTATCTTTTGTGCTTGCAGAGCAAGATGCAGAACTCAACCAGCTTTGCCAGACCGTTGAACAAATCCGACAAGAGAAAACGAAGGAGTCGGAGTGAGCAGATAAACTGGCCGAAGAATTGAAAGGTAGGTTTCCCCTAATCAGAAGTGACATCGTAGTACTCTTTTGTCGTGACGAACCATTGTGATTCTTGCAGATTATCGACATAAGACCAAGGCACAGTTCGATGTGCTGGTGCAGGAAGCCAAAGCCCAGAAGGACAACTTCAACACTATAACTGCCGCAATTAAACCAGCGCTCGACTGCGTCGACATAGAACCGGCTCCCCGTCCTGATGGCAGGCAGCAAGGGCCAGACACCATCATTCAGAGATGCAAGGCAGCGTGGGAGAACTTCAAAAACTTCAACCGCGACGCCGTTTTGACCGCCGCTACTCATGCCCTTGTGGTGGTTCGGTCCCATTATCCGTCCGTCGACATCCAGTCGCTAGGTGGTGGGTTCGCCGACGGACTGAGCAACGCGCAAACCCAGCAGCTAGAGGATGACGTTGAGGATGTGGCGAAAGTGCTTGTCGGTGATATAGACCTGTTTGGCGAAACAGAAACTATTGGCGAAGCTTAACAAAACTGCCTGAATATTATCGCATGTAATACTTGATTTATTTGGCTATGAAGAATCGTCGTATTATCAACTAATGCAGTTATGCGTAGTATAAGCTGTATTCGATCAGTTAGTTTTCACTAAACTTGATGCCTTAGTTAGGTCATGACCCGTGACGCATAACGCGGAGCCCATTCGTGTGTTGGAGAAACAGGCGTTGTCATAAGACCATGGCCTACCGCCCAACACGCAGAGCACCGAGCTCATTGTACGTTTGGTGGGATGTTAAAGCCTTGATGCCCTCCAGAGTTGCTTGCATGGAAAAAGGTGTTGCCCAGCAGCCAACTTAAGTAGCTTGGCGAGAGAAATGGCTAAAGCGACGTCCGAGCAGCTAGTTCATTCCTAAAAGCTAGGCCTTGACTAGCCCATGGTCCATAACGTCGAGCTCCGAGGCCCTGACACGTGTAGGATGAACAGGCGCGGCCAAGGAACCATAGCCGACCAACCGTAACGCAGAGGGCGGAGCCCCTAAGCACGTGTAGGATGTAGTCAGAGACTGGGTCTTTTCCATAGAAAACAGAGGGAAAAAACACGTGCTGCTCGGAGTTTGGCGAGCTGTGTTTTAATGTTTGGAGCGAGAAATCGTCGTCGCTTTTGGTAGGATAACCTATGCGACCCGGAGGAAGCAAAGTAGGTGATTTTTGGAGAAAATCGTGTTCGGTGATTGGGAGTTAACGTGTTCGGCGAATTGGAGATGAATTGTTCGGCGATCGGGAGTTAGCGTATTCGGCGAATTGGAGATAAATTGTTCGGCGATCGGGAGTTGGCGTGTTCAGCGAATTGGAGATGAAGTGTTCGGTGATTGGGAGTTAGCGTATTCGGCGAATTGGAGATAAATTGTTCGGCGATCGGGAGTTAGCGTGTTCGGCGAATTGGAGATGAAGTGTTTGGTGATTTTGGAGAAATCGTGCTCGGCGATTTTTGGAGTAACCCTTTTTGTTTGGCGTTTTAGGAGTCATATTTTTTTCGATGTTTGGAGTCGACGTATTCGGCGAATTGGAGGAATCGTGTTCGGCGAACATGTTGGAGATCGCCATGTCGTGGCGTATAGCCCGATGGCGATGAGTGAAACTTATAATAGATGAAAAATAATGGAGGAAAGTTACGGACACCAGAACTTTATTAATATGAAAGTGAAGAATACATATCTGTGTTATTTCAGGGATAGAAACGTATAAGGTGCTCTATGTGCCAGGAGTTAGGAACATCAATTCCATCTAAATCACATAAGCGATAAGACCCTGGCCGAGTAACACCTTTGACGATGTAAGGGCCCTCCCAGGGCGAAGACAGCTTGTGAAGCCCTTCGGTTTTTTGTTTTCGACGTAAGACGAGGTCGCCGATCGCGAACGAATGACCTTTGACGTTTCGGTTGTAATACCTCCTCAGACCTTCGTGGTACTTGGCCATGCGAACGCAAGTAATCAATCGTTCTTCCTCGGCTCGGTCAATGTCTTCTGTCCGAACAGCTGCGGCCCGCTCTTCATCATAATTTTCCACTCTAGGTGCTTGGAATGCAATATCCGCTGGGAGTATGGCCTCTGATCCGTAGACCATAAAATATGTAGATACGCCGGTACTGCGACTAGCTTGAGTGCGCAGTCCCCAGACCACAACTGGTAGTTCTTTGAGCCATCTGCTCGGGTGCTTTTCTTCTCTTTGATAGAGCCTTTTCTTGAGGGCGTCGAGGATCATGTCGTTAGCTCGCTCGACCTGACCGTTAGCTCTAGGATGAGCAACGGAAACGTATTTGACATAGATGCACCTGTCCTCGCAGAAGTCCCAAAAATGATGGCCGGTAAAGGTTGACCCGAGGTCGGTGATGATGCTGTTTGGGAGACCGAATCTGTGTACGATGTCTTCAAAGAGCTCGACTGCTTTCTTAGCAGTGGCTGCGATGAGTGGTTTGTACTCGATCCACTTGGAGAACTTATCAATGGCGATGTACACGTATCGGAAACCTCCTGGCGTAGGTTTGAAAGGCCTGATCATATCCAGTCCCCAGCATGTGAATGGCCAGGAAGCTGGAATGGTCTATAATTCTTGCGCCGGCACATGTATTTGCTTGGCGAAAAATTGACACCCCTCACATCGTCGAATGAGATCTTCTGCATCGGCAATAGCCGTGGGCCAGTAAAAACCTGCCCGGAAAGCTTTGCCGACCAGTGTTCTTGAAGCCGCGTGGTTGCCACAGGAATCGGAGTGAATTTCGGAAAGTAACTTCACGCCCTCGTCTTTGGTGATGCACTTTTGCAGTATGCCTTCCTTGGCACTTTTCCTCATTAGGATACCGTCTACCAGCACGTAATGCTTACTTCGGTGAATTAGTTGTTCGGATTCGATTTTATCGGCGGGTGTTTCGTCGCTGGAGATGTATTTGATGAACTGTTCCCTCCAATCAGCGACCGGCGAAGGCACCGTGAGTACCAACTGCTCGGCTGGGGGTGTTTCTACAACTTCCTTATCCTCTTTTATAGATGGTGCTAGGAGGTCTTGGACGAAAACTCCTGGCAGAGCCATGGCTCGAGAAGATCCTATCTTTGATAGCTGGTCGGCTGGCTGGTTTTGATCCCGTAGCACATGGTGGTACTCGATACCGTAGAATTTCCCTTCAATTTTTCTAATTTCGGTGCAGTATGCGTCCATTTTTTCACTGGAATAGGACCAATCCTTATTGAGTTGGTTAATAACCAGCGCCGAATCCCCGTATACCATGAGACGTTTGACGCCGAGCTCGATGGCTATGCGGAGACCATGGAGACATGCTTCGTACTCCACGGCATTGTTGGAGGCCGGAAAATGAATGCGGAGAACATATCGGAGTTTGTCCTTTGTCGGTGTGATGAACAGAATGCCTGCCCCAGCACCATTGATGTTAAGGGCGCCGTCGAAGTACATCACCCAGTGCTCGGGGCAAGTGGCGGCAATGGGTTCTTGGATCTCGGTCCACTCGGCGATGAAATCAACAAGCGCCTGCGACTTAACTATTGGTCTGCTTCTGAAATCAATGGAGTAAGTGCCGAGCTCCACGTCCCATTTGATGATACGGCCATTGGCCTCTTTATTGCGGAGAATATCCCCCAGAGGGAATTCTGTGACCACGGCGATCTTGTAGTATTCGAAGTAATGTCGGAGCTTGCGTGAGGTAATCAAAATTGCATATAACAGTTTTTGCACCTAAGGATAACGAGCTTTGGGCTCATTAAGTACCTCGCTGATGAAATAGACCGGGCGTTGCACCTTGTAGGCATGTCCGGCTTCCTCGCGTTCGACGACAATAGCCGTACTGACAATGCGGGATGTGGCGGCGATGTAAACCAGCAGAGTTTCATCTGGTCGTGGTGCTGTCATGATTGGAGGTTTTGTTAGGAACAACTTGAGCTGCTCGAAAGCTGTATCTGCCTCCTCTGACCAAGAAAAGTTCTCGGAGGCCTTGAGGAGCTTGAAGAAAGGTAGCCCTTTTTCACCGAGATGCGAGATAAATCGGCTTAGCGCAGCCATGCAACCTGTAAGCTTCTGTATATCTTTGACACACGTCGGCCGTTTCATGTTGGTAATGGCGGAGACCTTATCAGGGTTTGGTTCGATGCCCCAAGCGCTAACGATGTAGCCGAGCAGGATACCGGATGGAACTCCAAAAATGCACTTTGAAGGGTTTAGCTTCCATCGATATTTGCTTAGGTTGGAGAAAGTTTCTTCAAGGTCGGTGATAAGATTGTCGGCGGTTCTAGTCTTGATGACCACGTCGTCGATGTAGGCTTCGACGTTGCGGCCGATCTATTGGTCGAGGCACGTCTGGATAGCCCTTTGGTAGGTCGCGCCGACGTTCTTTAGTCCGAAGGACATGGTGGTGTAGCAGTATGCACCGAAAGGGGTGATGAACGACGTTTTGGCCTGGTCTTCCTCCTTGAGGGAGATCTGATGGTAACCCGAGTAGCAGTCAAGAAAGGAGAGTAACTCGCAGCCGGCGGTGGAGTCTACAACCTCGTCTATCCGAGGCAGGCCGAAGGGGTCTTTAGGGCAGTGTTTGTTAAGATCAGTATAATCAACACACATTCTCCATTCTTTATTCTTTTTCTTAACAAGAACAGGATTAGCTAACCAATCTGGATGATACACTTCTTTTATAAATCCGGCAGCTAATAGCCGTTTTATTTCTACCCTAATAGCCTCCTTTTTGTCCGGCGCGAATCGGTGAAGTTTCTGCTTGACTGGTTTGGCGGTCGGCGAGACATTCAAGGAGTGCTCGATCTTCTCCTGCGGTACCCCCGGCATGTCTGTAGGTTTCCAAGCAAACACGTCGGCGTTGGCACGTAGGAAGGAGACGAGCACTTTTCCTATTTGGGGTCGAGGTGAGCCCTAATTTTCACCGTCTTGGAAGGGTCGCTGAGGCCGAGGCCAATCTCCTTGACTTCCTTGGACTTGGCGGAGGCACGGGGAGGCTCTAGGATCTCCATGTCATCGGCAGATGCCGTCTTGGCTTCGGCGACCACGCTGGCCATCTGGATGGATAGGTCGGTGGCTTCGGTGAGAGCGAGACTTTCTGTCTTGTAGGCGTAGGCGATGGAGAGGTTGGCCCGCAGAGACAGGACTCCTGCGGGGGAAGGCATCTTTAACACCAAATACGCGTAGTGCAGAACGGCCATGAATTTTGTCAGAGCCGAACGCCCTAGTATGGCATGGTAGGCGGTGTCGAAGTCGGCGACGTAAAAGTTGATATGCTCCACTCGATAGTTGGTTGCTGTGCCGAACTGTACTGGTAGGGTAATTTCCCCAAGTGGTCTGGATGCCCTACCAGGTACCACACCCCAGAAGGAGTCTGAGGGCGAGAGGTCTGTTGTCTTGAGGCCGAGCTCCCTCAGGGCCCCGGCGAAGAGTAGATTCAAAGCGCTTCCACCGTCGACAAGGACTTTTCTGAAGAGCACCTTCTGGATAGTCGTGTCGAGGACGAGGGGAAAATGCCCTGTGTAGGGTATGTCCGCCCACTGGTCGGCCCTGCTGAAGGTGATGGGGATTTCAGACCACGGGCGATAGCTGGGGTTGGCGGTAGTTTCCTCTGTAGTGACGGCGAGCACTCGTTGGGCGGTGAGCTTCCGTTCCATTCTGCTCTCGTTAGCGGCGAAACCCCCAAAGATGGTGGTGACTACCTTGTCATGGTCCTAGAAGGCATTGTTATTATCCCCATGTGGTCGGCGTCCTCCGTTCCCACCATTGTCGTCGTTGTACTTTTTCTCCTAGAACTCCTTAGCCAAACCAAGGCAATCTTTCATCTTGTGTTTGGCGTTCTTGTGCAGGGGGCACAGTCCATCGAGGATCTTCTTATACTGCTCATCGTAGTTACACTTTGCGCGCGGCTCATTGATGTTGGCAACAAAGTGATCTAGTCGGCAATGGCGATTCTGACCAGGTTTGAATCCATCTGGCCGATCATGTTCGCTGTCCCGGTGGAAACTACGGTCGTCGTAGCGGCGATCGTTGTACTATCGATTGTCATTGCGGTCGTCGTGGCGGTGAACGTTGTGCTGTCGGTCGTCATTGCGGTCGTCGTGGCGGCGAGGCGGGCGATTAGTGCCCGTATCTTCGTTAAAACACACCTCCGCTTCCTCGGCGTCGGCGTACTGGTTGGCGGTTGTGATCATCTCGCCGATGCCGGTAGGTGGCTTTCTATTGAACTTAGAACGGAGTTCTCGGTGATGAAGTCCTTGGACGAAGGCGGTGATGACTTCGGCCTCCGTGATGTTGGGAATAGAATTCCTCATCTCGGAGAAGTGTTTGATGTAGCTGCGGAGTAGTTCGGATGGCTTTTGGTTGATGCGGTTGAGATCATGCTTGGTGCCCGGCCGCCTACATGTGGCCATGTAGTTATCGGTGAATACTCTCTTCAGATCTTCCCAAGAGCCGATGGAGTCCGGGGCGAGGCTTGTGAACCAGCTCATGACGGCTGGCGTGAGCATGACAGGGAGATAGTTTGCCATGATGTTGCTGTCTCCTCTGGCGGCGCGGATGGCGGTGGCGTAAGCCTATAGCCACTGAGTTGGGTTCATTCTTCCTTCATAGGGCTCAACTCCGGTGATTTTGAAACCACGGGGCCACTGGAGCGTTCGGAGTGCCCTGGTGAACGCAGGGGGCCCTTCCGGGCTGTCGGGGCTGACATCGGCAGTATTGCCGGCGATGATCAGCTCCAGAGCCGAGTCCGGGTTGCCGTACTCTTGCTCGTACTCCTGGCGACGTCGTACTTCATCTTCATGGCGCCTGAAACGTCGTTGATCGATACGCCGCCGTGCTGTGGCAGAACCTCCTAAGAAATCGGGCCCACATGCACCTATCGTTGTCTTAACAGACCTCGGATAGCGTACACGAGTTCCCAACAACTCAACAGGTCTGTCGGGTGTCCTCGGGAAACCCGAATCATCCACAATTCTCTTTTTAAACAGGATCCCAATCACAGTCATTGCAGATTACAACAGTTTATTCAAATATATACCAGAGTAAAAGATAGCGGAAGTCTTAAGATAACATAATTACAAACCAGTTGTTTTCAAACTTACAATATCATAAGTGTTATACAACCATAGTAGCGGGATAATATTACATTAACTTTATTTATCAAACAAACTAGTGCCTTGTCCAAAGGCCATTCATTACTCCTCATCATCATCGTTGACTTCAAACACTGACATGCAGCAGGGACCAAAACAAGCCTGCGCATGCGACTCACCTGCAACAAGGGTTAACAAACCCTGAGTACAAAGGTACTCAACAAGACTAACCCGACGTAACGGGGTGTAATACTTTAGAGATGCAGGGATTTGGGGCAAGGTAAGGATGTAGCAAGATTCAAAAGTTCTTTGCCAAAAGCTTACTATCCTTCATTCTATTTTCAAGTTTACCACTAAGTTCTTTTAGTTCAGTGTCTCAACTAAATATACATTTCCCATATTCCATTCCTTCCCATTCCATTCTTTTTCTCATATTTTAGTAATTCACCAGTACTACATTGCTTCTGTAATGAATCGAGTCTCCATATCCGCGGAGCATCGGCAATTCGAATTGATTCAAGTCCCAGCTGGGGATTCCTTATCACACGACATATGTAGAACTTAATCTTGCATATATCAACCTCGCTACCGGATCCTCCTATACTAAGCCGTCTCCACGCCACCCGAGAGCACAGCACACCTCAAATCCGGCCACATTCCAGCCACGAGGGTACACGCTACTCCCGCCATCTCTCCACTCCCAGTGCGCGGGCATTCGTCTTAGTATCGGATTAGCCGAAGTAGGCTTACCGGAGTATGTGACCAGTACTACAAAGTGTCTCGTTCAGAAGATCCACAATGAGTGGCCTTTAAGCGACATAGTCGGTAACATTACCCAACATTCAAGATAAGTCACCCGACTAGTCTCTAATTCATTCTACATTCTTTCTTTCTTTGGCCAGTATGCCATCTTTGATTGTATCAAAACTTTTGCTTTGAAAGCCTATCATAAAGCATACTAAGCACACTACGCCTTTATAAACGAAAACATCTTCAAGGATGGTAAACAATTATCAAGGTAGGTAATGCATCAAGTAGGTAACATTTGAATTAAACAACTTAATGCAATAAATAACATAGGTGATAACTTTTCAAAGTAAACAAGGTAAGGGCTTAATGCATAAACCGGGGCTTGCCTTCGTTGACGATTTCCGGTTCCGGATTAGGACCACAATTATCAAATCCCGTGACAACCGGGGATTCTTCCAGAACTTGCTCAACTAGAATAGTTTCGTTCTCGGGTTCTACACGAAATAATAACATATGCTTTAACATGATGATAATGTAAACATGATGCTTTCACGGTACATGAAATGTAGAAACACCCGCAACGATTTTATTTCGCGGTACAGTTGCAAGCCAACAAAAGCAACCTGTAACCCTATCATTAAGAAACACACACTTGACTTGACCTAATGGATCTTGGAACCCTACTAGTCACAAAACATGACCAAAACAAGATCCAACACTAATCAACACTTAGGGTTTCGACGAGTTAACTTATTAATGACTTTTGTTATCACATGAAATGTCATTAAGATTTACTAATTACAGATTAGATATTAGTTCAAATACTAATTAAAGTTCTAAGGATCATTATAAGTTAATGACCCAAGGTCAACAATCAAATCTAAAGTCAAACAAATCTTAATTGATTAAACATTGATTAAATGAATAATTAATTAAATACTTAAGTCTATATTAGGTATAAAATAAACTTTGTCCAATTAAGCTCAAATTTTTATGTAAGCTTCCTCATGATAAATTAGTGTACCAAAATAAATTTCATAATTTTTGGAGTTATATAGTGACCTACAAAAATCATGGAAATTGCATTTTTCAATTAATGGACCAAATATTTGAACATTAAAAATTTATTCAAATTCCAAGTTTCAAATTTTTAAATCATACTAGAACATGTACAGAAGCTACACAAAAATTTTCAGAATTTTTGAATGTGTAAATAAATTCCTACAAAATTGCCAAATCTCTGCACTATTCAAAATCAGAAAATAATCAAGGCTCACTGTTCTTCTTCCTCAGCATCACTGACAGCCTGACCCCACGCGTCAGCGACAGCGAGCAAGGCACGGCGGCGCGGCCAGCTCCGGCCAGCAAAACGCGCCGGTGGTGACTCTCCGACGCTACGGATTGCTCCTACATGATCTTCTACTTCCTACGAATCGAACTCGGCTATCAGAACGGAATAAGGTGCACCGGAGGCACCTCCACACCGGGCATGGCGGGCGGAGCACGTCGGTGAACGGCGTAAACACGGTGATGGTACAGTAGGGACTGAAGCGAAGTGATAAACACATTCAGGAGCTTACTGTGATCACGATGGCGGACTCGGTGCAGCCGGAGATGGTCTGGAGCAGCCTGGCCACGGTGAGGCAGTCGCGGCGGAGCTCCGACCGGTCACGGGGAAGATGGGTTACGCCGGGCGATTCCGGCCAACACCAGCGACGTGAGTAAGTCGAGGAGGAGCGCAAGACCAATGCGATCACGTTGACGTAGCTGGGAACGACTGACGCGGCTCGACGAGACCAACGGCGAGCGGCGGAGCTATGCGGTGGCGGAGCAGAGCAGAGGGAAGAAATGGGAGCGACGGCGACGACGGTGGCTATTTATAGCCCGGAAGGAGGCGTACGGTGTCGCCAACGCACGGGCGAACTCGCCACGGTGACAACGGCGTGTCACCGCGCGTGAAAGCGGCGAAGAAGGGCGGCGGCAAGCTGACTGCGTGTCGACGGCGGTGAGCAGTGAGGTGGAGGTGAAATTTTGAAAAATTTACAAAACTGCCATTGCGTCCATTTCTCAAATTACTCTCAAATCTTCTAAAGAAGTTGAAAATCTCCAAAAATGAAAGTTGCTCAACTTTTCAAGTACTACAACTTTGATTTAAGAAACATTTTCAAATTCTACCTCCATTTTGAATTTCACATTTGGGGTACATTTAAAGATTTGAATCATTTCAAAATTACTCCAAATTTTGTATGTAAACTTGAAAAACTTTGAATACCAAAGTTGATCCTTATAAAACAATCTCCAACTTTGCTTTTTGCCTCAACCCCAAATTCCTCATGGATTTTGAATTAGTCAAAAGGGGCAAAAAGGACTTTTATAATTTGAATGTGAATTCAAATTTGATTTGTCTTCCTTTTACTTAGATTTTGATTTTTGACCAGTAACATGGCCCATTAGGGTTATTTGAGTCAAATGACACATGGCCCCACATGAACACATGAAATTTGACCCTTGTGGTCATGATCTGTATTTAGGGTTTTTGAAACACATCTCATGAAATAACAACATTATGAAATAAACCTTATTTAGTGAATGCATTCAAAACTTTATACTATATGAATGCTTTGCAATGCACATGATGACATGTCACATTTTAGTATTAGGTCAAACACAAGAGGTGTTACAACCCTTCCCCCTTAAAGAAATCTCGTCCCGAGATTTAAAACTTAAGGCTAAGTAATGGAAAAGGAAATGTGTCAAGCTAACACATCATAACTTTATTCAAAAGGCTATTGAGGGGGTTTTCCATTCTGTTAACAGCAGGACAAGTTACAATATAGACAAGGTATTGCAACTAGATAGTAGCGAAGAAGTCAGGAAAATTCTCTTCTAAGTAATCCTCGGACTCCCAAGTAGCTTCATCTTCAGTGTGTTGATTCCATTGTACTTTGTAGAACTTGATCGTACGTCTCCGAGTGACTCGATCTTTCTGATCTAAGACTCTAATGGGGTACTCGGCATAAGTCAAATCAGGTTCTAGTTCTACATTACCAAAGTCGATTTCTTGGTCAGGTACTTGAAGACACTTCTTTAACTGAGATACATGAAAGATATCATGCACCGCTGACATGTGATCTGGTAGCTTGACGCGATAGGCGACTGGTCCACATCGTTGTTGGATCTGAAAAGGACCGACATAACGGGGCGCCAACTTTCCCCGAATCCCGAAACGATGAACTCCTTTCATCGGTGATACCTTGAGGTAGACATAATCTCCCACTTTGAATTCTAGCGGTCGCCTCCTCTTATCAGCATAGCTTTTCTGTCTGGATTGAGCTATCTTCATATTAGCTTGTATGAGTTTAACTTTCTCTTCAGCTTCCTTGACCACATCCGGTCCAAAGAACCAACGTTCTCCAGCTTCTGACCAGTTTAAAGGCGTTTGGCACCTGCGGCCATACAGTGCTTCGAACGGTGCCATTTTAATGCTCTCTTGATGGCTGTTGTTATATGAGAATTCAGCTAAGGGAAGGCATTCATCCCATTTAGTACCAAAGGAAAGAACACATGCTCGCAACATATCTTCAAGAATTTGATTTACTCTTTCAGTCTGTCCGTCTGTTTGCGGATGATAAGCAGAGCTACGGATAAGTTTAGTTCCTAAAGACTCATGTAAACTTTTCCAAAACTTGGATATGAACAATGACCCTCTATCAGAGACAATGGTCTTGGGTGCCCCATGCAGACTGAAAATTCTATCAAGGTAAAGCTTTGCATACTGTTCCGCTCGATATTTATCTTTGACTGGCAAGAAATGAGCTATTTTGGTTAGTCGATCAACAATAACCCATATTGAATTGTAGCCTGCAGATGTCCTAGGCAACCCTACTATGAAGTCCATACAAATATCCTCCCACTTCCAAGATGGAACTGGTAAGGAATGTAATGGACCTGCAGTCTTCATATGAACCGCTTTGACCCTCTGACAAATATCACACTTGGCTACATATTGAGCTATTTCTATTTTCATTTTGGTCCACCAATATCTCTTCCTCAGATCATGATACATTTTGTTGCTACCCGGATGAATGGAGTATCTTGTAGAATGAGCTTCATCAAGAATCTGCTTGCGCAGCTCTGGATTTTTGGGTACTACCAACCTATCCTTGAACCATACAACATCTGATTCATCAACCTTGAAACATGTTGGTCTTCCAGATCTGACTTTATCCTTAATATGGGCTATGCCCTTACTTTTCTGTTGAGCAGCAATGATCTGATCTTTGATAGTGGACTCAACTACAATATTGGACAGGGAACCTTGTTCTATGATTTGTAAATCCAGATGCTCCATCTCTTGACACAATGTTTGCTGCATCGGTTCCACAATTAGGCAATGACAATGACTCTTGCGACTCAGGGCATCGGCAACTACATTAGCCTTACCCGGATGATAATGCACTTCTAAGTCATAATCTTTAATAAGTTCTAACCATCTCCTTTGCCTCATATTCAGTTCTGACTGAGTGAAGATGTATTTCAGACTCTTGTGATCCGTATAGATATGACATATATTGCCCAATAAATAATGTCGCCAAATCTTGAGTGAATGGACAACAGCAGCTAATTCAAGATCATGGGTGGGGTAATGTTCTTCATGCTTCTTGAGTTGTCTGGAAGCATATGCTATGACTCTGCCTTCTTGCATAAGAACACAGCCAATACCAATTCCGGATGCATCACAATAGATATCAAATGGTCTCTCGATATCAGGTTGTGCTAATACTGGTGCAGTTGTCAACAACTTCTTCAATGTCTGAAAGGCCTCTTCACATTCGGTTGACCATACAAACTTTGTTTGACTTTTCAACAGTCCAGTAATTGGCTTCGCAATTCTGGAGAAGTCAGGGATAAACCGACGGTAATACCCTACCAACCCCAGGAAGCTACGAACTTGATGAACAGTGGTAGGTGCCTTCCAATTAAGGACTTCTTCTACTTTGCTCGGATCAACAGCTATACCTTCAGCAGATAGCACATGACCCAGAAATTGTACTTCCTCCAGCCAAAATGCACATTTGCTGAACTTGGCATATAGTTGGTGATCTCTTAATCTTTGTAGAACAATACGGAGATGTTCCGCATGTTCCTCTTTGCTCTTAGAGTAGATAAGAATGTCATCAATAAACACCACGACAAACTTATCCAACTCCGGCATGAAAACTGAGTTCATCAGGTACATGAAATGAGCCGGGGCATTGGTCAGCCCAAAAGACATGACTAGATACTCATATAGTCCATATCGAGTAGTAAATGCTGTCTTTGGCACATCTTCACGTCTGATCTTAATCTGGTGGTAGCCTGATCTTAAGTCTATCTTTGAGAATACCTTAGCTCCCGCAAGTTGATCAAAAAGTAAATCGATTTGGGGTAAGGGATATTTGTTCTTGATGGTGACTTCATTTAGTGGCCTATAGTCAACACATAACCTTAAGGTTTGGTCCTTCTTCTTCACGAAAATAGCAGGACATCCCCAAGGTGATGAACTGGGTTGAATGAAACCCTTATCTAACAACTCTTGTAGTTGCATTTTTAATTCTGCTAATTCTTTCGGTGGCATCCTATATGCTCTTCTGGACACTGGTGCTGTCCCTGGTTTCAGATCAATTCTGAACTCTACGTCTCGGTCTGGTGGCAGACCAGGCAGGTCATTGGGAAAGACATCCGTAAACTCACATACCACTGAGATTCCCTCGGCTCCTTCAACAATAGTTGCACAAACTGTCTCCACTGTGCTCTTAGGAAAAGGAAGTTGGATGAGAAGTTGGGTTTTGCTGTCAGGTGCATTTACCCTTATTGTTCTACGCAGGACATCTATGATAGCCCCGTGTTGAGTTAGCCAGTTCATACCAAGGATCACATCTATATCTTGATCCTTTAATATCAGCATATTGGTAGGGAACTCATAACCTCCCAAATCAATAGGTACATGCTGGACTACCTCCCTTGTACAGATTCGTCCCCCAGGCGACTGTATATGATAGGGTTCTTTTGTTTCCCCAATTGCTATCCCATGCTTCACAACAAATGTACGATTGATGAATGTATGGGATGCACCAGAATCAAATAAGGTAATTGCAGGATGCTTAGCAATGGGAAACATACCCATCATAACTGGTTCTCCTTCTGGAATAGATTCCACTTGCGTATAGAATACCCTTCCAGTTTTCTTCTCAGCCGTACCCTTTTGATGGTTCTGAGCACTGCCCTTGTACTGATTTGGAGCTTGATTAACAGGGGCTTTGGTTGCATCAGAATTGTTTTTCCTAGGATACGGACATTCTCGGGAAAAATGCCCGGGTTTACCACAATTATAGCATGGAAAATTGTGATTCTGAGGAGTAGCATTGCGGTTTGCATTGGCATTGTTCTGCTGCTGTGGTGTTTGATGTGTATAAGGTGTATTAGTTGCAGGGCGAATAAAGATTTGTTGCCTGCTTTGGCCTTGTTGTGGGCGGAATGGCGTACGGCCATGATTCTGAGGATGGTATACTATCTTCTGACGCTTGCCACTTGATGATCCGGAAGCAAATATTTTCCTCTTCTTCGCCTCCTTGTGTCGGCGGTAATTTTCTTCCGAAGCGATAGCAATGTTGATTGTTTCATGGTAAGTTGCATTACCACAGGCTGCCATCATTGTCTGAAGTTTAGTGTTCAAGCCTCGAAGAAAATGATTCTTTTTCTTCCTGTCCGTATTGACATACTCAATAGCATACTGAGACAGGTGGTTGAAACGCCCAACATACTGCATCACTGGGTGCTCCCCTTGCTTAAGAGCCAAGAACTCTTCTAACTTCATGGTCATCACACCATCCGGAATATAATGTGCCCTGAAGGCATCCTTGAACTCCCTCCAGTTGATTTGGTGACCAGCGGGCTGTACTGCTACCAAATTTGCCCACCAGGCACCAGCAGCTCCTCGGAGTTGCTGTGCCGCAAACCTTGGTTTTTGAACCTCAGTACAGTGGATTAGCTCGAACTTTTGCTCTATTGTCCTAAGCCAATCATCAGCTTCTAAAGGTTCGTCTGCCTTAGAGAATACAGGCGGACGTGTGTCAGTAAAATCCACATAAGTTGACTCGTCGTTTCCATTATTGCGACGGCCACGATTAGGGTATGGTGCCTGCTGGTTCTGCGCCAACTCCCTTAGCAGCCTAGCATTCTCTGCCGTTGCGTTGACAAGTGCGGCTATGGCATCTGCCATAGTCGAGGGCATAGGTGGAGGATTTGGGCACTCATCATCGTCGTGCGAGCCACTAGCACCAGTTCGGGTGATAGAACGAGGCATCTGTTAGAGAAACACATTTACTTACATTATTCTTTATTGAAAGCTTTTAAAAGGTTGCATACTACAAAGGGTTCTTATTTAGATTACATGTCTTGCATCCCACAAGACAACCCTGGTTTTCTAGGAAAGCAGTAAAGGAACTACTTCTACCCCAAGCTTTCAGTCTTCGTCATCCGTGCCCGTATCGGACGAAACTTCATCTTCATCTGAGAAGTACACTAACTCCTCAGGATCCTCCTCCTCTTCTTCATTCTCGACTTCCCCTGGAGCTACAATCATTTCTTCATCGGTAACTTCACCATCCCCATGAGGAGGATGAAGTTGAGCATACAGCATATGGACATTCTCGTGAAGAATGGCATTGTCCATCTCCAGGTCCTCTACGTAGAACTCCAACTCATTGATGCGTTCATTGGCCGCATCTTCTCGTGTCCAGGCTTCATTCCGCAGCTCCATGGTCATGGTGATGCCCCTTTGCATTTCCGCCAGCTCTTCTCGGTCTTTGGCATGAGCTCGACGAAGAGTGTTGAGCTCCTTGTTAAGGTTCTCGACGTTGGCGGGGTTGTTCGAAGATCCTTCCTCTCCTAGGTTCTTGGAACTTCCTTCACCAAGCTCGTGATTTCTTGGTGCCAATTGGTGACGAGGGACTCCATGAGGTCCTGTGGACTTGCGTGCGGTTTTCTTGGTCTTTGCCATAGCCTGTACGATTTAAGGTAGGACTATAAGAATAGCTTGAGGATAATGGAGGTTAGCAAGAATGGGATTGACATTACTTACCCAACCACTATTAAGGGGAATTATTATGCAATGTGCTCAAGCATGATGCATGAATCGATCTTACGAATCTAAGTACACAAGATTTATATAATCATAAGTACTAGATTTTTTTAATACATAGGACAAACCTAAGCATATTATCCGCCACAAACTTTTCAAATAAGTTAGGATTGAGTCTAGATCAAAGGTAAGAAGAAAGAAATTGAACTTTCAAAATATCATGTTTACTTTCCTTGATCCAAATCATTTTGAAGGTTTTCCAAAGTAACCTACAATGATCTTAGATGGGAACTGCTCTGATACCAGCTGTGGCAGAACCTCCTAAGAAATCGGGCCCACATGCACCTATCGTTGTCTTAACAGACCTCGGATAGCGTACACGAGTTCCCAACAACTCAACAGGTCTGTCGGGTGTCCTCGGGAAACCCGAATCATCCACAATTCTCTTTTTAAACAGGATCCCAATCACAGTCATTGCAGATTACAACAGTTTATTCAAATATATACCAGAGTAAAAGATAGCGGAAGTCTTAAGATAACATAATTACAAACCAGTTGTTTTCAAACTTACAATATCATAAGTGTTATACAACCATAGTAGCGGGATAATATTACATTAACTTTATTTATCAAACAAACTAGTGCCTTGTCCAAAGGCCATTCATTACTCCTCATCATCATCGTTGACTTCAAACACTGACATGCAGCAGGGACCAAAACAAGCCTGCGCATGCGACTCACCTGCAACAAGGGTTAACAAACCCTGAGTACAAAGGTACTCAACAAGACTAACCCGACGTAACGGGGTGTAATACTTTAGAGATGCAGGGATTTGGGGCAAGGTAAGGATGTAGCAAGATTCAAAAGTTCTTTGCCAAAAGCTTACTATCCTTCATTCTATTTTCAAGTTTACCACTAAGTTCTTTTAGTTCAGTGTCTCAACTAAATATACATTTCCCATATTCCATTCCTTCCCATTCCATTCTTTTTCTCATATTTTAGTAATTCACCAGTACTACATTGCTTCTGTAATGAATCGAGTCTCCATATCCGCGGAGCATCGGCAATTCGAATTGATTCAAGTCCCAGCTGGGGATTCCTTATCACACGACATATGTAGAACTTAATCTTGCATATATCAACCTCGCTACCGGATCCTCCTATACTAAGCCGTCTCCACGCCACCCGAGAGCACAGCACACCTCAAATCCGGCCACATTCCAGCCACGAGGGTACACGCTACTCCCGCCATCTCTCCACTCCCAGTGCGCGGGCATTCGTCTTAGTATCGGATTAGCCGAAGTAGGCTTACCGGAGTATGTGACCAGTACTACAAAGTGTCTCGTTCAGAAGATCCACAATGAGTGGCCTTTAAGCGACATAGTCGGTAACATTACCCAACATTCAAGATAAGTCACCCGACTAGTCTCTAATTCATTCTACATTCTTTCTTTCTTTGGCCAGTATGCCATCTTTGATTGTATCAAAACTTTTGCTTTGAAAGCCTATCATAAAGCATACTAAGCACACTACGCCTTTATAAACGAAAACATCTTCAAGGATGGTAAACAATTATCAAGGTAGGTAATGCATCAAGTAGGTAACATTTGAATTAAACAACTTAATGCAATAAATAACATAGGTGATAACTTTTCAAAGTAAACAAGGTAAGGGCTTAATGCATAAACCGGGGCTTGCCTTCGTTGACGATTTCCGGTTCCGGATTAGGACCACAATTATCAAATCCCGTGACAACCGGGGATTCTTCCAGAACTTGCTCAACTAGAATAGTTTCGTTCTCGGGTTCTACACGAAATAATAACATATGCTTTAACATGATGATAATGTAAACATGATGCTTTCACGGTACATGAAATGTAGAAACACCCGCAACGATTTTATTTCGCGGTACAGTTGCAAGCCAACAAAAGCAACCTGTAACCCTATCATTAAGAAACACACACTTGACTTGACCTAATGGATCTTGGAACCCTACTAGTCACAAAACATGACCAAAACAAGATCCAACACTAATCAACACTTAGGGTTTCGACGAGTTAACTTATTAATGACTTTTGTTATCACATGAAATGTCATTAAGATTTACTAATTACAGATTAGATATTAGTTCAAATACTAATTAAAGTTCTAAGGATCATTATAAGTTAATGACCCAAGGTCAACAATCAAATCTAAAGTCAAACAAATCTTAATTGATTAAACATTGATTAAATGAATAATTAATTAAATACTTAAGTCTATATTAGGTATAAAATAAACTTTGTCCAATTAAGCTCAAATTTTTATGTAAGCTTCCTCATGATAAATTAGTGTACCAAAATAAATTTCATAATTTTTGGAGTTATATAGTGACCTACAAAAATCATGGAAATTGCATTTTTCAATTAATGGACCAAATATTTGAACATTAAAAATTTATTCAAATTCCAAGTTTCAAATTTTTAAATCATACTAGAACATGTACAGAAGCTACACAAAAATTTTCAGAATTTTTGAATGTGTAAATAAATTCCTACAAAATTGCCAAATCTCTGCACTATTCAAAATCAGAAAATAATCAAGGCTCACTGTTCTTCTTCCTCAGCATCACTGACAGCCTGACCCCACGCGTCAGCGACAGCGAGCAAGGCACGGCGGCGCGGCCAGCTCCGGCCAGCAAAACGCGCCGGTGGTGACTCTCCGACGCTACGGATTGCTCCTACATGATCTTCTACTTCCTACGAATCGAACTCGGCTATCAGAACGGAATAAGGTGCACCGGAGGCACCTCCACACCGGGCATGGCGGGCGGAGCACGTCGGTGAACGGCGTAAACACGGTGATGGTACAGTAGGGACTGAAGCGAAGTGATAAACACGTTCAGGAGCTTACTGCGATCACGATGGCGGACTCGGTGCAGCCGGAGATGGTCTGGAGCAGCCTGGCCACGGTGAGGCAGTCGCGGCGGAGCTCCGACCGGTCACGGGGAAGATGGGTTACGCCGGGCGATTCCGGCCAACACCAGCGACGTGAGTAAGTCGAGGAGGAGCGCAAGACCAATGCGATCACGTTGACGTAGCTGGGAACGACTGACGCGGCTCGACGAGACCAACGGCGAGCGGCGGAGCTATGCGGTGGCGGAGCAGAGCAGAGGGAAGAAATGGGAGCGACGGCGACGACGGTGGCTATTTATAGCCCGGAAGGAGGCGTACGGTGTCGCCAACGCACGGGCGAACTCGCCACGGTGACAACGGCGTGTCACCGCGCGTGAAAGCGGCGAAGAAGGGCGGCGGCAAGCTGACTGCGTGTCGACGGCGGTGAGCAGTGAGGTGGAGGTGAAATTTTGAAAAATTTACAAAACTGCCATTGCGTCCATTTCTCAAATTACTCTCAAATCTTCTAAAGAAGTTGAAAATCTCCAAAAATGAAAGTTGCTCAACTTTTCAAGTACTACAACTTTGATTTAAGAAACATTTTCAAATTCTACCTCCATTTTGAATTTCACATTTGGGGTACATTTAAAGATTTGAATCATTTCAAAATTACTCCAAATTTTGTATGTAAACTTGAAAAACTTTGAATACCAAAGTTGATCCTTATAAAACAATCTCCAACTTTGCTTTTTGCCTCAACCCCAAATTCCTCATGGATTTTGAATTAGTCAAAAGGGGCAAAAAGGACTTTTATAATTTGAATGTGAATTCAAATTTGATTTGTCTTCCTTTTACTTAGATTTTGATTTTTGACCAGTAACATGGCCCATTAGGGTTATTTGAGTCAAATGACACATGGCCCCACATGAACACATGAAATTTGACCCTTGTGGTCATGATCTGTATTTAGGGTTTTTGAAACACATCTCATGAAATAACAACATTATGAAATAAACCTTATTTAGTGAATGCATTCAAAACTTTATACTATATGAATGCTTTGCAATGCACATGATGACATGTCACATTTTAGTATTAGGTCAAACACCAGAGGTGTTACAGCCGTGCGTCTCGAAGGTTGCTGAGGTGCACTCGGGCGTCCTGTTCGACCTCTTGGTCATGCTGGCAATGATGCTCGGCGTGGTGACCTCCGACTCCCCCCTAGAGAGGTAGTGACTGGTCAGCGAAGCGGCTTTGACTGGGGTGGCGATTAGATCTATGATCAGTTGATCGGCGGATCACGCTTGTGGAGCATGAAGGTCTCTGAACTTCTTGGATCTCGTTAACTTGACAGTGTGCTGCTTTAAGCATAGCGGTGACTTTGGCGAGCTCAGGCGTCTGCGGGAGGTGAGCAAGTTCGTTGGCGGCTATGGCCAGATTAGCGCTCGGAGTCTTGAAAACATCGTGGCCGTCAACGTGGAGGAATTCTTCGTTGAGGTTGCGATGGAGGGGCCTTCCTTGTGAATCGAACTGGTTATCACAAGCGGCCTCAGCCATCGCAATGGCGCGTTCGTTATCACACCGTTGCGCGCGGTTGGCGTTCCTGTTTTCACGGGCGGCGCGTTCCTCATCTGTTTCGCCGTTCCGAGGGGGGCTGTCAATACTGACGTTGAAGATTGCGCCACCCTGGAAAGGCATGAGAGGAGGTTGCTTGGTGAAGGTCTCGGTGAGGGGCTCGGTGGATCCTTGAGATTTGGAGTCTGGATTTTCCTCGAGGATAGTTTGGAGAGATGCTCCGAGACCCCGGCCGGCGTGCAGCATGTTGACGGTTGGTGGAAGCTGGTCGGTGAGCTGGTCGGCAAATTTGCTCCTCAAGCCATCCTGATATGTAGCTGCGGTGTTGGCGAGCCCGAAGGGTAGGGCGACGAGCCCTGGAGTCTGCCGAGCATTGAACGTCGATAGATCGGGATTGGAGGGTGCTCGGTGCTGAACAAGAGTGTCCAGCGCTGACTCAGCGATGGTGAGGCAATCGGCAAGTTTCAGGCCAACCCGATCGATAGATTCGATCAGATCGTCATTGTTGACATGCCTCCTCTGGTAGCAAGGAAGCGAGCGGCGGGTGGCTGATGGAGTCGACCCCGGAAGTGGTTCCGAGATTGGATCTGCGGTTGTAGGTGCGAGGGTGGTCGGTGCAGAATGGATCTGTACCAGCTCGAGAAGCTCTCCAACTCCATCGGCGTTGATGACCCACGTGATGGATCCGACCGTGAAGATCTGGCTGGTCTATGGGAGGGACGAAGAGCCTGCGGAAAAAACCATCTTGTTCGGTAAGGAAACAGCACGCACACCCCTACCTGGCGCGCCAACTGTCGACAGAATATCATCGGCAGTCCACCGAGGGGCACCCTGCGATGGTAGATTGATCGGCAGAGGTGCGTGTAATCAAGAACAAGAAGACAACAGAGACACACGAGTTATACAGGTTCAGGCCATCGGTACGACATAATACCTTACTCCTATGGTCTGTTAGTTTGCATTAGCTATCGTATGATTTGCCGTGAATTCGTAGGGGGTCCCTGCCCGCCTTATATGGTCTAGGGGGCAAGGTTACAAGTCGGTTAGATCTGAGAGATAACCGGAAAGTAATAACAGATTACAAGAAACATGGGATCGTACATATCCTATCAGATCTCGTAACATCTTTAGGATATCCTCTCCGTGCCTTGCGGGGGTCGCCGAGCAGAATCGTGCCCCACAAGGCTCCTTCTTGCGGGCTGGGCCGCCCCTGGAGGCATAGCCCATGTGGCCTACCGTGGGTATCCGAGGTCGTACCCCCCACACCGGCTCCGATTGTGGTGATTATGAGGGGTTCTTGACCTTTCCCCAGCGGAGAGCCAAAAGGTACTCTAGTGGATTGCTCGTGGCTTGTGTGATCCTCATCTTGTGTTGGTTGTGTGGCACCCTATTGAGGGTTTGGCGTGTGATGCCAATTAGCTTGTGAACCTCTAAGTGAGTGAATCGCCACAATAAGGACTAGCTTGTCGGTAAGCAAGTGAACCTCGGTAAAAAATCATTATGTTCATCATTTGATTCCGAGGTGATTGGTCTTCATTGTTATTCATTCTTATGATTGATTGGCTCCTTCCTCAACACGGTAGTATAACCTTCTTGCTCACTCTCATTACATTACCGCAAACTAGTTATCAATCTCTTTAGTGTAGCTAGTTGTGAGAGTTTGTTAGTTTGGTTAGTGTGGCTCTTTAGTTATCTTTTAAGAGCACACTAACTTAGTGTAGTGTCATAGCTATTGTGTGAATAGAAACTATATAAACTAGAACTGTGGTAGGTGGCTTGCTTTTTAGTAGGCTAGCGCAACACTTGCTTCGCCTCATAATTGTCTAACCGGTTTGTTAAGTGTTGTTGTAGAAATTTTTAATAGGCTATTCACCCCCCTCTAGCCATTAAGACCTTTCAGACATGCGTGCCAATTAAAGCTTGGCCTCGACCAGCCAGGGCCGGCCAACGCTAGTCCATAGACGCTATGTGGTGCCACTAGGCGCATGAACTGGCCAGCGGCAGCAGCCCATGCACGGTCTGAGCCTGGCGCCAACAGCGCCCATGCGTGCGGTGATTGTGAACCCGGACCAAGGGGTGACAATAGGTGACGTGCATGCATTTTAAAGCTTGGAAACCCACCTGTTAGAGGTCGGTTGAGATTAAGGCAAGAGTTCAAGACTCTTGTAGCCCCTAAGGACTGCATAATCAGGCAACCAGCACGGCCGAAGGATGACCCACGAGGAAGATATAGAGATGCCAACGTGAGGTCGTTACGCTTGGCGCTGGCTCAGGAGCGGAGCGCCAACATCCTGCCTCAACGCTTTCTAGCAAAGTTAGGGCAATTTCTACGAGAGTATCATGACACCCAACACCACTATCACCTAAGCCATGCTCAAGTACTCGCCTAGAGGCAACCAACAGTATAAGAACATGAAGTTGGTGCCTAACAATTTTTGTTAGAATTTGATTGTCAAAACAACATTGTCTACTATCATCATTTCTGACTTAGAGAGAATAAGAACTTAGCTAGAACTAACAACCTTTAGCGCTTTTACTGTGATTTTTTATATGCCTAAACCTAATTAATTCCAACCACTACACATTTCACACACTAGTCCATACATCATACTAACTCATAGAAACAAAACATCTAGGAACTACTTAACTAGTTGTTCAATATAATTCACCAAAAATTATACTTTTAACACCACTTCAATTTTTTGCTGATTCAACAAAAGGGGCTAATTTTAATTTCCAATTTGATTTTTGAGCTTCCAAGAACACTAATTAACAAACTTTGTTTCCCAAAAGTTAATGTTGCATTTCCATCTATAAAACTTGTACTTCAATTTTTATTTAAGTACTAAATACAAGTTATGTTTTATTCTTGTTTATAGAAATTGCTTTTCGTTCCAAACAATTAAAACTACTTTTCTTATTTTCTTGTTAGAATTTTCAATATTGCATTTGATTAAACTAACTCACTATACTTATAGATCTATTTCTCAGGCCATAATCTCAGTGCTTAGCAAGCTCGTAACACCAGAGGTGTTACACCTATTTTACAGTTTGTGTTTCTTTCTCTGCTCATTTTTTCCTTTACATATTTCTTTTTTGTTGTTTGGTGACAATGTGTTGATGCTTTGGGTTTCAGATTGGAGGCTGTCGGTATTATCAGTGGGAGGATGAAATAGAGGACACTGAAATGCAGACACCTACAACCCCTGCTCCACTACAGGCAGTTCCTCTGCGGTAGTGGCACCACCTAGTGGTTTCCCTACTGTAGCTCCTCTAGCCATCATCCAAGAAGGTTCCTAGGTTGCTGAAGTTGCACAAGTGGAGAATAGGATTGACACTAGGGGTCTACAACA
The DNA here is from genome assembly GCF_019320115.1 of Miscanthus floridulus. NCBI lineage: Eukaryota > Viridiplantae > Streptophyta > Magnoliopsida > Poales > Poaceae > Miscanthus > Miscanthus floridulus. The sequence goes on along the minus strand of NW_027096802.1, from coordinate 9,565 downwards.
GCTTAGGTGGATTAAGAAGATAGTCTATGTTTGCATATTTCTTGCTTTGTATGCTATTTTGAAGAAGTAGGTGCCTATGTGTGTGTGAGTAGTCATGGATGAATGGATGTATGGATGGATGGATGAATGAATGAATCAATGCTAAATGATGAATATGAAGATTGTTTATTTGTCCAGAATGCCACAACATATGAGAACAATATAACAACAATTAGAGTACTGCAATAGTAAACAAACATTCATCACATAACAATAGCTACCTTATTGTTTTTCATCACAAAGGTTTCATGGTGTGATTATCAATGACAAGAAATGATACGGGACTTGATTCTTCTAACTGAGCCTTAAGCCTATACAGGTTATCAAAACTTTTGTCCCAAGACCCATAAATCTTATCCATGGTAAGATTTTTACTTTTATACACTCTCTTGTAGGGCACCACAATTTTGTGTGTATCCTTCAACCTCCTTTGCAGTTCTGTTGCACCTAGAGTTTCATCTTCCTTCAACCAATCAATCACCTGACTGCACACCCATAACTGTGTTACCCCTACATAGATTCTTTGCCTCCTAGTGCTCTGACACTCATGAGGGTAGGGGTTCCTTTTCACCTGCAAAATAGTCAAGTAATGCACTTATTACAAGCCACACAATGTAAAAAAATAGGGAGCAATCAATGAAAACAATGTACTAACACATTACCTTAATAGTGTGCCCATCCCTTAGAGTTGAGGCATGAAGTCTCCACCTGTAGCCCTCACTTTGCTGTGAGCAGTTCACCCTATACCTCCCTGTATCACTCTTCTCAATGTCATAGTTGAACACATGTTTAACAGCATGAGTATCTTAAGCAATCTTAAAAGCATTCATCTCTAAATACACTATTCCTACTGACATAGGAGGGTCCTTCTTGTCATAATCAACATCAGGCATATGTTCAGGCTCCCTATCTTTAACCATATCATCTGTCTTCTACTTCATCATCAAAGGATTCATCATCAGAGTTTGTCTCAGAGGATTCATCAGCACCAGAACTCTCGCCTTCCCATTCTTTACTCCCACCTTGGCTCTAAGGATTGGGAGGAGGTGGGAGATATTGGGGATCAAGGTCAATATACAACCCTTCCTCATCAACACCCACATACTCATTCATTGGGTTTGGGCTAGCCAGGTATTTAGGTTCAGCAGATTGAGTGTGTGTGGCATGGCTTGGTTCTGCTAAGCTTGGACAAGCAATTGAAGGGGTGAATGGGGGTTCAATAGAGTTCACAGTGCTACTAGAACCCCAATCATGAATCACAGGGGGGCTCACTACTTGGGCTATGTTATGCAATAGTCAACAAGCAACATTTGGAAGCCTTATGTTTTGCAAACATTTCAACCAAATCTTGGTCAGTGCAGACTTGGATGTTCACTTTACTATCCATGTAGAAATAAAACAATCTCACTATGTCACCATAGTCATGAGGATACTTGTCGACAACTTCAACAACTAGGTGTGTGAAGTTAGTGCGGTCAGCATCCACGACTTTGTTCAACGAAAACCACCACACACGAGAATTGGGAGCAACAATCCAGATTTCTAAGTTGTAGCTACTTTCTGCGTCCATCCTATAGATGAACAAGGAGCACGCAATCAACACTACAAACACGGGGCACCATGAAACTAAGAGGGGAAGCAGTGAACTCACCCATCCGGAAGCCAATCCGGTCGCTCGCCTACGCCCTTGTTCCCCGCCATGCCACGCCTATCCTCTAGATCCATGGTCGAATCCATGCTCCACTACCCCATGCGCCGCCACAAGCATGGGGGGTTCATCGTCTTCTCTCTCAGCCACCGCTACAGCCTCCGCCGCCGGATTCGCCGCCGCTAGGGTTTCTCCGCCGCTAGGGTTAGGGAACTGAAAGAGTCGAGTGAGAGACTAAGGGAGATGCCTGTCAATATCGAACAACACAGCCTCCACATATGCCCATGACTGAAAGGCCAACATGGACATTTTTCTTGCCTGATTTCACATGTAAGAGCTGCCCAACGGTCAAAACCAACCAGAATGGAGATGAAATGATGTGTTGGACAAAAGAGTTTAGCGTCATGGCACCAGGGTCCATATAAACTTTTTAGTGATATACTAGGTAAATGCCTATGCGTTGCAATGAGAACATATAATACCACGATAACATATGTATGAGCGTGTATTATACTGTTATCTAAAATAGATACCGCAATCATAATGTTCCAATCAATATTACATAAGTCTTCACAAAAGATAGATAGTGAAAATATAACTCTAAATTTGAATGCAAAACTAAAACATCAACTTCAATTGTCGCATCACTTCATGCCTACGATATGCGAAAGATAAGCTTGCACTTCTTTAGGAATCAAGTGCTACAGAAAGATAATCATAACAAATTTCTGTTTTCACAATACATGTTTTAGAATCTATTCTACAATTAAGAATCTAATCTCTCAATAGTTTGACTAAGAGAATGTGCTTTGCATGAATACCAAGCTACAGTTGGTCACCAATCAATGATGATCCAGAAGATTTTCTAGTCCAAGATACGACGTCTGACTTCTTGCAGCTGAAGCTGTAGTTAGAAGTATCCTACATATCAGTTGTTTGTTAATTTTTAAAGTTAAAGTACCATTTGATATATCCTAAAAAAATATGTATCGACATGTGATGCATTACCTTTTTTATGGAGTTAGAACCTTTTTACATACGCTATTCTTTGTGAATATATCCTTTATCGCTTTCTTCTTCCCCTTCCCTTTCCCCTTCCCCTTCCCTTTCCCTTTCCCTTTCCCTTTCCCCTTGTTTTAACGGCCGCGGGAAGCATGGTCGAGCCATAGGCTCGCCGGCGCCTCTGATGCTCCGCACGAGGCGCAAAGGGCACCATCGCGGTGCCGCTCGACGGCGCCGCGCGTGGCTCTGGCCGCATGCGTGAACCAGCGAAGGGCGCCACGACAGCGCCACCACCTCCGTGTAGGGTGTCAATATTAGACTCCTAAGCATTATTTTTGTGAGAGAACTGATCCAGATTAAGAAAACAAGCAACTAACTCTCATGGCACAAAGGCACATGGTAACCTGTTGCTCTGACCCCTAGTAACTCAAAACTATATTGGCTAGGGATCAAAGAAAGTGTAGCGGTAGCATCTATTTTCAATTGTACTATAGAAAAAAATAGAGATAGCAGTAGCATCTATTTTCAGTTTTACTTGAGAACAAGTACCATCTGCATTCTCAAACATCTAAATTGCTCATGAAGTTAAGCAATTAATAAACCAGCCACTACTTAATCATGGTCCACCGAATGCTTATATAGGTTCAAAGAAGTCTCGGATTGAAAAGACAGTGTTTCACCAATGAAAAAAAACATTATATCCTTTGAGATTCAGATATGAGATGAGCTATGAAATATGTACCTGAAACAGAGCCTTGATAATCGAAGCAAAAGTAGTGGATGTGGTTCGCCTGATCACCACTAAGAGAAGATGTTCTTGACAAAGTGATCAATCTGTAGTAAAAAATCTGTAAATTTCATCAATAAAGAAACAATTATGTGGTTGTTTGTTAGATGCAACTTTCATGTATTTGTCCTATTCTTGAGCTCACTAATATAAGTTTTTTTATTCATTATGTTGTAGAGTCCATTGAGCAGTTTATAACAGCATTAGATTCATGGTTTTTAAGTCCTAGAGTAGAAGGAGGATGTAGTCCTCAACAATCCAACTATTAATTATATCATGTTGTCACTTTCCACTTTGAAATGTTTCGACATGTTGGACCAAATTTAAACAAAGAATGAGAATAGAACAAGTTGTGTGGCATAATGGAATTTGCTGCACTTTTGCACTAATGCTAGGAATGAAGGCGGCTTTGTTCTGCTGCAAGACATAGCAATTCAGATCCATTTTTTAATCGTTTTTCATTTATTATATTTTGATAAGCATACTATATGAGACATGATAATGTTTCATGGATCAGGAAACAAACCTGCAGTGTTTCGAAGACGTGGATCACTGGATCTGCTGAACCAGACAACATGAGCCTCAATTTTAGTAAGCCTGACATCCAACAAGCGTAGCTGTCTGCCTAGAGCTCTATCAGCACGAGGAAACAGATAAAGACAGTTTAAGCATGCAGCGCAACAAAGAAAAGAGCACTACTGATTAGAACCCTACATAATAACTATAGATCCTAATTAGCGAATTATTTCCTTTTTAAAACTACAGCTTGAGCAATATATTGAACTTGTAAGTTATAATGCAAGAATATGTTTAGATTAACTCAAGGGTTAAAGATAACAACTACAAAATCTTCCATTATTCAAGAAACTACATTTTTTTTAAAAAAACACTTACCCTGTCTGCACCATGCATTATTTGAAATCACATGGATTTGTTAAAACACTCGTGCAAGAGTGCTGCAGCATGAATGTTCATCAAGGACAGTACGACAGAGCTTATCCGCCAGAGCTTTGTAAACAACAGAACTGCATTTTCAATTAAATGACAATAGTACAAGATTAATTACACATGAAGAAAACGTTTAGAGCATTTTCAAAGTTGCCACTCTAATTTGGACCCAAATGAAAAGAAACAATGAAATTCATATCAAATTCACAAAACAAAATCAACGACAAAATTAAAACTTGTACCATATATTACCTTGAGGGCATTTCAGTGAATACATGGTGGGCATCATCTCTGTCAACCTTTATGTCATACTTCACAAATACAATCTGAGTATGAAGTTCACAAGCCCTGAATCCCTGATACCCTTCATGACAGAACATGACAAGCAAGTGAGCAAGCAAAAGTGGTGAAAGTGCATCTAGCCCTTTAGTGGGTTTTGGATGATTGAATGACAACGTGATTAAAGGACTAACCCGTTTGCTAAGTGTGAACAGGTAATAGGTTATCTCACAGGTACTTAATGAAAGCCAAAATAATATGTTGTTGTATAAACAATCTAGTTCAAGCACAAGACAACAATGCAAATGGAATTCATGTGAAGGCTTATTTCTTGTGGGATTTCCATATACTATGTGAAAGCAAGCTCATGATTATTAGTTAATGAGACATGAGGGATTGCATATGGAATGGTCTCATATTTGAAGCTTGCTAAATTAAAATGAAAAAGATAACAATACATATGAATGGATGATTCAATACAAGATGTGACTTGATGGCTTGAGATGGTGAAGATAGCAAGAAAAGGCTTCGAGGTACTAAGCAAGGGTGAAGGGCAAGCGACGGCTTGGCGGCCGAAGAACCTAGCTAGGGTGAAGAAGAAAGTACTTGTATTTAGTTGAGGTACTAATCAAGCTAAGATGGTCATATTGATGTGAAGAATCAAATCTATAATGAAGTATTTGATGGAAGTGACTTGATACATTTGGGATTATTCAAATTTGATGAATGGAATCAAGTCACATGCTCAAGATGGCTATGCTCAAGTGAAAAGATCAACATCAACTTGTTAGCACCCTTACTTGATGAAGATTGGAAGGGACGGCATCAATTCAAAAGAAATCAACTCAAGTGGTATAAATTCATTTTTCCTTTGATCTTGAGTTTAATAGGTATGCCGTACTATTAAGAGGGATTCATCATGTTGATAGATAATGTTTCATAAGTGCTCAAGCCAACCCATGTGAGGTTTGATTATTTGAGCGATAAAAGTGCTAACTGATTTCTTGCTGGTCTAGCAATACCGGACGTGTCCGGTATTTGTCCAGCAGCTGTAAAATTGTTGTTCTCGGGTTGGTTCGTCGGAAGTTCCGACGTAGGTCGGGAGTTCCGATGGTCGGGAGTCCCGGCATGGGTCGGGAGTTCCGACGTCTCATACTTCAACAAACTTGGAGGTTTCACTGTCCTGGTCATACCGGACGTGTCCGGTATGGATGACCAGAAGCCAACGGCTAGTTTTCAAAAGCCTTGAGGGTCGGGAGTTCCGACGTGAGTCGGGAGTTCCGACAGTCGGGAGTTCCGACATACGTCGGGAGTTCCGACACCTCACTAACTTTAATTCAGTTACATGTTTTTCAAAATTGCTGAGGGTCGGGGGTTCCGACTTGAGTCGGGAGTTCCGACTGTTGGAAGTCCCGGCATTCTTCGGGAGTTCCGATGCCTCACAACATCACTATAACTTAGTTACCGTTGGCGCAGTGTGAGTCATACCGGACGTGTCCGGTATGCATACCAGACGTGTCCGGTATTGCAACGGCTATAAAACGGATAGTTTTTCAAGGGGGCTATAAATACCCCCAAGCCTCCACCTTTGGAGGCTGCTGATTCTGCTGAGATAGACACACGTTTTTTAGCCTTGCCAACTCTCCTAAACCCTCTCTTAGTGAGTGTGTGATCCAAATTGCAAAATCAATTTGTGGGTTAAGAGAGAATTTGAAAAAGAGAGCAAGCCACCACTTGAGCACTTGTGCATATTGTCAATCTCATGATTCGCATTTGTTACTCTTGGACTCTTCGGTCCTAGACGGCTAGGCGTTGTCGGAGAGCAACCGAGAGATTGTGGTTGCTTCGGAAAGTTTGTAACGGTCGATTCCGCCGCCTCGGAATCAAATTAGTGGAAGGAGGAAAAGGAGTTGGAAAAGACTCCAGCTAGAGTGACCTTCGTGGTACCCTCTAGGGCTAACCTTCGCTGGGTCGCCCGCAGCCCCCTCAACGGAGAGTAGGACTCGAACGAGTCCGAACTTTGGTAAAACAAATATCGTGTCTAAATTCGCATTTCATTTGATATTTGTGTTGCTCTAGCTGTTCTGCAGGTTCTCTGTGTATATTGTCATCTCCATTAGGTGCCTGCAGTTTGGTTTGAAGATAGAAATCGAAAAGGAGCAAGTTCGGGGCCGATCTGCAGAAATCGTGCATACCGGACACGTCCGGTATTCATACCGGACACGTCCGGTATTTCCTGCCTGCACTGAAAATATTTATTCTCTGTTCTAACTTGGTGTTGTAGGGTTGTAGCTTCTGGATATATTCTTTATACCTTGTTTACTTTGTGGCTAACTTGTGAGGGGTGGTAGTACTCTTAATTTGGAGTTTCCATTTTGGAAACTCCCCTTTCTAATTGTTTCCGCATTTAAAGGTGTTAATTTTCAGAAATGCCTATTCACCCCCTCTAGGCGGCATCCTAGGTCCTTTCAATTGGTATCAGAGCGCAAGGTTCTCACCTAAAGCTTCACCGCCGTGAGAAAAGGATGTCGACGCCTATCGAGTTGGAGCCGGTGCTTCTCCAAAATGATGGTTCAAACTTTCTACCTTGGTCAATTCATGTACTCAATGCTTTTAGACATATTAGTCCTATTGTTGAGCATATTGTGTTTGCAAGCATACCTCTTCCTATAGTTGATTGGAGCAACTATAAGAATTTATCAAAAGAGGAAGAGATATGCGTGCAACTCAATGCTCAAGCTATTAATATCATTTTGAGTACATTGAGTGCAGAGGTTCAAGATGAGGCAATATTCAATGGACAACCACCTCCGGAGAGTGCTCATCTCATTTGGACCAAACTCGTTGAGTTATATGGAGAATCCAAATGCGATGATGCACTTGAGGTCGAGTCAATGGAAAGTATGTCCATTGTGTCTTCATGCAGCAAAGAAGCCTCACAAGACCTCAAGAGCACCGAGCCAGAGCAAGAAGTGCAAGCAGCACATGATGTGCTGTCTGCCTGCACATACCGGACGTGTCCGGTATGCCTGCCGGACGTGTCCGGTATGGCCGAGGCAGCAGACCAGCAAACAGCTGTTTGCAACGATGCTCAAGCCCGGTGGCAACCAAGTGATGAGTCAATCTAAGTATCTCATGATACTCATCACTTGTGTCTCATGGCCAAGAAAAGCAAGAAGAAGAGTAACAAGAAAGATCAAGAAAAGGAGAAGGCTCAAGTGGATGATCAAGATAAGAGTGATATTGAAGTTGAAGACAACTACAACCTTGATCATCTCAACCATAAAGACAAGTTCATCATCATGAAGATAGCTTAAAAGAATGATGAGCTTGAAGAAGAGATTGAGAAGCAAGAGCAATCGCTTCAAAATCAAGAAAAGTTTCTCATCTCCAAATTGCAAGAGCTAAAGGCAATAAATGAGAGGTATGAAAAATTATCAATTGAGCATGCTTTAGTTACTAACTCCTCTTCTAGTGTTTCACAACTAGAGAAGGAAAACTTTGAGCTCAAGGCAAGGCTAGATGAACTATCAAGCAAGTACAATGTGCTACAAGCTAATTATGTTCATCTAAAGTGCTCTCATGAAGAATTAGTAGAATCAAACATTATGCTTGAGGTAGCACATGAGGTTGTGATCACATCGGTAAAATCCTCTCAACCTCTCACACATTTACTCACTAGTATACCATCTCAATTAAATGTTTCTTGTGCTAATGAGTGTGCTCCCCAAGCAAGCCAATCTTCGATTGAGCTAAATCTTATAGAAAACATAGAGCTCAAAGAAGAAGTGCAAAGATTAAAGAAAGATGTGATTCGGTTGAAGGGTAAGGAGAAAGCACAACCTTCTCAAGATAACCGTGATAACATGGTGAAGAAGCTTGAGAAGGGTTCAAACCTTGCTTCCTCCAAAGCCCAACAAAAGAATCACATCTCAAGCAAGGCCAACACAACCAAGAGCAAGAAACATAGAAAAAGGATGTGCTATGGTTGTGGATTGTATAGACATGAGTGGGCTATGTGTCCATACAAGAGTTGGGCCGACAAGGTTGAAGCCGCCAATCAAAAGGCTTCTACCAAGGAGGCCAAGCAAGTGAAGAGTCATGAACAAAGTGCTTGTCTCATGAGCAAGAAATTAGGGCATCTTACCAAGAAATGCCCAATGTACAAAGAAGCAAGAAAGGAAGCCCAAGTTGCAACTAGAAGATGCTATGGGTGCAATGAGATGGGCCACAAGGTTGATAGATGTCCATACAAGCAAAGCAAGCATAGAGCACACAAAGGCCGCATATGCTATGCTTGTAGAAGAAAGGGGCATCTAAGCTATGAATGCCCAAATGGTAAAACTCCTAAGCCAAACACATTTGTTTATAATGATATGCTTAGGAAGACCACAAATGGAGTTAGCACTAGTAAGGTGATGTGTTCACCACAAACTAATGCTAAAGCCATTTGGGTGCCTAAGCACTTATTGACTAACTCAAAAGGACCCAACAAGAGTTGGGTACCAAAGTGTGCTTAGGTTAATAATGTAGGTACTTGGTGATGAGATGAAGGCTTCGGGGTGGTTGAGCAAGCAAATTGACAATATTCACTCAATCTATCAACCAATTCTCATCATAATCTCTTATATGGTTGACCCGAAGATAATTCAATGAACATATCATATATTTTATCCTCACCATTGGTAACAAGTACCTAAACCTTGTAGGATAGCCACTTTGTTCGTTTCGTGTTCTATAGTTCACAAATAGGTACATTTGTGAAATAATGGAAGTGGCTAATTAATTTCACTTGAGATTTATCATGTTTGTCATATGATGCTTTTGATCGCTCTCTAGTAGAGTAATTTATTTGTTGAGAT
>NW_027096801.1:0-40000 GCF_019320115.1 Miscanthus floridulus | reverse complement strand
GCCTGGCCATGGCTCGGTTGTGCCTTGGCCGCTCTGGCTGCAGTGCTTGCTGCCGGTCAGCCGCTGACCACGGTGCCCCACTACTGCTGCTCCCCTGCCTAGCTCTATGTTGTTGCTACTGTGCTGCCTCTGCCTTGCACTGCTATGCTACTATGATCCTCCCCCGTCGCGTTGCGCATGTGGGCTTGCCTCTCCTTCTCTATAGCCATGCGCGACGCTCCATCATTAATGGAGCTACGGCCATACTCACGCCACACTACCCCACCGCCTACACATGCATGTTTTGGCTTTGGCGCCAGAGCGTGTGTCACCCTAGTCATGTCGGTCGCGTCCTGCCAAGCCGACGTCATGTTGAATTCTAGTATTCCCCTCCCCTCCCCTCTCTCTCCCACCATGGCCGACTGAGCCATGACTTTAAGTGCGGTAGGGAGAGGTCATCTTGGGTCATGTCGTGGTGTCTCTAATGCCACCATCAAGCTGCCTAGCCGACCGCTCCCACCCCGCCTTGACTACGGCCAGACCAAGATCCAATTTTGGAGCTTTGCTCTCACCTCCACACCATTAAGGCCTAGCCTGCCTCATCGTGGCTAGCTCCAACCTCGCCATCTCGCGTCCAATTGATCGCACCACTAGCCCTGCCTAGAACCCCTCTTCGTTGTGCACACGCTAGTCGTAGCTCTAGTGTTGCCTCCTCGCCGCTGATGTGGCCGTGCCTTTGTGGTCTGTCGTTCACCTCATAGCACGCACGTGGCCAGCCTCGCTCGGGTTGTTTCTGGCCGAGCCAGCACCTTAGTTAGGTCACTGGTGAGTCATCATTACTCACCCACTACCCCTACTGCCTTGTTGTTGCTTTGGCTTTCCTGAATGTCATCGCCATTGCCGTAGGGTGCCTACTGTCGTGGAGATGTACTTCTATGGCGTCCCGGCTCATGCAACCGCCGCCCATCGCCTCGCATTGACCCCTTAGTGAGATTTGGCCTCTTAGCTAGGTTAGCATGGATCCTAGGTGGCCAATGCTATCGCCAGTGCCACCACTCGCCGTGCCAGAGTGTGCGAGGGAGTACAGGGACCATGCCAATGTAAAGAGGAGAGAGCACAAGGGTCTTTTTGCATAGGTGCTGCCTCTAGGAATAGTAACATGGATTGCGGATTATTTTGTTCATAGTCTAGGGGTGTTTTTGCTAATAAGCCAACGCGCCCAGGATTCCCCCGCCGCGGGCCGCCTCGCGTGGGCCGTGCGGGAGAATTCATTTTTCTTTTTTTATAAGGAATTATAAATAGTTTTCTGATTTAATTTTAAGCTGATCTTTGGCAAATCATATAAAATCATGTATGTATCAAAAAATTATGCAATAAATTTTGTTAAGTTTCTAAAATTGTGCTCTATCTGTTAGTGCATTTAGTTCATATATATATACATGTTGATAGTAGGAGCTATTAAATCATTTGAGAGTGCTTAAATATTATGATAATATTTATAGGAATTGTTGTGTCACATTCGTGATAGCTTTAACCCTGAAATTTTTATAGTAGCTTGTGCCTGGGGTAAAAGTGGGGTGTATGTTTCAGGGTACCCAGCTAGGATACATTGGTTCACGAATCATCATGTGATATGGTGTGACTTGGCTATGGTCTAGCACCATAGTAATAACTGGAAGATGAAAGATGGTGAAATGGATTTGATTGCTCAACTCTTGCTTGAAAGTAGAAACAGGTGCTTACATAGAATGGATAGGTAATGAACTAATCATGACTACTAATAAAACACATACATAAGGATTCACTACTAGTAATGCTTTTCGCAAAAAGAAAACCCAGCAAACCATAAAGCTTATCATATCCTTTGAAGTCGAGAAATTATTCCCACTAGTCGGGTAAATCTTACGAGTACATTGTGTACTTAGAGTTTATTCACGCCTGTTGCAGGTGCAGCTTGAGGAATGGTTGTTGTGTGGAGGATTCTTTTGGTGGGCACAGACGGATCCTTGTATCTTATCGTTAGATGTTTATTTTAATTCCACTGTTAAATTCCACACTCTGAACTTGGTATTGTAATAATGTATTTCTGAGAACTCTTGTTGTATGAATTGGACTAAGTATTGTAAACTCATTCTCATTATTGGACCCTAGATGAAAAACGTGGATTGTTCGAGATGTCCCTTCAGGTGTGCTCGATGAAACTGTCCGATGTAGCATACTTTGGGGGTGCTTAGTGTCGAGTGGAAGATGAGCACCTCTGGAAGCGTGCTATTTTGGGAGGTTCTGCCACATAGATGCACTTTCCCTCCCACTCGCTGCGGGCTTCTCTAGCGCGCAGACTCACCGTAGCCTTCTCTGGAGACCTGTCGTGGCCTTCTCCACCGGAGTAGCGAGTTCCGCGCCACCAACGAGCTCTTTACCAGTGAACTCCACGCGTCGATGAGCCCCCATTGCCAAGTAGCAAGAAGATGTTGCGCTGAAAGCGCATGTTGCAAACGTATGTTTCAAGTGTTTTAGAGGTATGTTGTAAGTGTTTCATATGGATGTTCCACAAGTAGATCGGGATGTTGCATATGCTGCAAGTGTTTCAGAGACACGTTGCAAGGGTTTGTTCAAACTGTTTTATGTGTTTCATACATATATTGCAAGCGTTTTAATTTGGATGTTGCTTATGTTTCCCACATATGTTGCAAGAGTGTGTTCCAAATGTTTTAACTGTTTCATTCTTATGTTGTTGTAAGTATTTTCATGTTGCAAGTGTTTTATCTGGATGTTGCATATGTTTCACACATATGTTGTAAGCGTATATTCCAAATATTTTATCTGCTTTAGACTTATGTTGCATTCAAGTATTTTGTGTTTCAGAGGTATGTTCATAGAGTCATGAGGGCACGGCACGGGCGTTGGGGGAAAGGGGCGCGACGAGTCGAGGGCCGACAAATGGGGCACACGACACGCATAGTGTCCTACAAACGGGGCATGCTCGTCCTCATCTGAATTCCTAGGTCCCACCCGCACGGAGAGAGAGGAGGGGGTCATGGGGAAGGAATGGCACGCATAGCTAGGGTGCGCGTGCGGGGCAGGGCTAGGCGAACAGGAGCAGGGTACACGTGTGGGATGGGTCTAGGCAGACGGGGGATGGACGTGCGCGTGCAGTAGCGATACGGCGTAGGCGGGCTAGCTAGGGCATACGCGGGGCATCGAGACACACTTATCTGCTTTGGACGTCCGGGCACTAGTAAACCCCTAAATCCAATGTGTGCTTTTGCAAATGGTGGGAAAAACAATGGTGCAAAGGAAGGCCTTTCGATAGGGTCCTATACTACTACTAGTAGTAAGCCTGGGCATTTGGGTTACTCGAAAAATTCGAGTCGAGTAATTCGGGTTTTGAGAAATTCGGGTCTTCAAAAAATGCTACCCGATGATTGTCCCAAAACAGCATCACCCAAATTTCCGGGTGCCCGATATTTCAGGTTCGGGTTTGGGTAATACCAGTTATACCTGGAATTATAAAAAAACATCTGCACTTTACAGCAATAAAAAACAATTTTCTGTCAGCATTTCTTAGCGAAAAATATTCAAGCAACGAACAACAGTTTTTTTATAACATTTCTAGAAGACCAGAATAGATAGACATGACATAGATAACTAGATAGTCTCATGCGACGACCTTACTTAAAATTCGGGTTATATGGGTAGTTCGGGTACCTAAGCATATAACCTGAATTACCCAAAATAATTTTGGGTTTCCAAAGCTGATATCCGAATTAGTGTTCGGTATTTCGGGTTTGGGTAATGGGTAATGGGTAATGTGCCCAGGCTTAACAAGTAGGCCTCACGTAAAGAAGAGCATGCGGCTTGGAACAAAAAAAACTGATTGTGCAAAGTATGATAGACACAATCAAATATACAAGAAAGGAAAAGTTCAAATTACCACGTGAATTAAGGCATTACGCTTGGATAACCTCCTAAACTGACCATTTTTTGTTCAATTTACTTTATGGAACTAATTTTTTGTTAGTCCAATGTACTACACCTATCTTAGTAAGATTTTTGTTTTTTTATCCATTCTATGTATAAGGTGAATTTCAAGTGTTTATAATGTTGAGCTATGATCCAAATTCAAGCTTGGACCGAAGCGAAGCGACCCATTAGCGTTAAGAGGGACTACACCATTTATTAGTTCCATATTGCTAATAGACGAGGGTGTGGGGGTTTTTCCATCTATATATACTTCATGTAAGCTGTCGTCTTGGGATAAGAAAAATTGTAAATCCCTGACATTTATAACCTCACCCGATATAGTGAAGATTTGTTGGCTGGTGTCCGTGGTTTTTTTTACTTCCACCTTGGAAGGGTTTTCCATGTTAAAATCTCATGTCCCCTATGCTTGATCTACTGTTCTTCATTGTTTATATTGCCTATCGTTTATAACAAGTGGTACCAGAGCTTGGTTTGACCTTAGGGTTTCGTGATGGCATCGATGAAGTTTGATCTACCGCTGCTGGATTACAAGACAAGATTTGCACTATGGCAAGTCAAGATGCGGATGATTCTAGCACAATCTTTGGATCTTGATGAGGCACTGGATGGTTTCGGAGGAAAAGGGCAGAAGTTATGGACCGCTGAAGAGAAGCGGAAGGATCGTAAGGCTCTGTCTCTGATTCAACTTCATCTACATAATGATATTTTGTAAGAAGTGCTGCAGGAGAAAATTGTCGTAGAAAGCTGAAATCGATCTGCATGTCCAAGGATCTAACCAGTAAGATGCACGTGAAGATGAAGTTGTTCACGCGCAAGCTGCAAGAAGGTGGTTCTTTGATGAACCACTTATCGATCTTTAAGGAGATCGTTGCCGACCTAGTGTCGATGGAGGTAAAATATGATGATGAAGATTTAGCTCTTCTACTGTTATGCTCACTGCCTACTTCGTTTGTAAATTTCTGAGATACCATACTATTAAGCCGTGATGAACTAACCCTTGCGGAAGTATATGAGGCCCTCCAGACAAGGGAGAAGATGAAAGGTATGGTTCAGTCTGATGTGTCGTCCTCCAAGAGCGAAGTGTTGTAGGTTAGAGACAGGCCCGAGCAGAAAACCTACAACAACAACAATAATCAAGATAAGAGCAAGAATGGTAAAGGCCGTTCGAAGTCCAGAGGTAGGGATACGTTCTGTAGGTATTGTAAGAAAGATACTTATGCCATTGAGGATTGTTGGAAGCTGCAGAATAAGGAGAAAAGAAATGGTACGTATAAACCAAAAAATAAATCCGATGGTGATGGTAAGGCCTATGTTGTCTCCGCTGTTGATAATTCTGATTCAAAAGATGTTCTGGTTGTTTTTGCTAGTTGTGTTGCTGATTGTGATGAATGGATACTTGATTCTACATGCTCATTTCATATATGCTCTAACAGAGATTGGTTCAGTTCTTACAAGTCTGTGCAGAGTGGAGATGTCATGCGTATGGGAGATAACAACCCACGTGAGATCGTGGGCATTGGCTCTATTCAGATCAAGATGCATGATGGCATGATATGCACACTTAAAGATGTGAGACATATACCAGGGATGGCCAAAAATCTCATCTCCCTCAGCACACTTGATGCTGAGGGGTACAGACACTCCAGTTTAGGTGGAGTGTATAAGGTATCAAAAGGCTCTCTCATTCATATGATAGGTAATATGAATTTTGCAAAGTTATATGTTCTTAGAGGAAGTACTTTACATGGTTCCGTCACTGTTGCTACTGTTTCTAACGATGAACCAAGTAAAACTAATCTCTGGCATATACGTCTTGGGCATATGAGTGAACATGGTATGATAGAATTGATCAAGAGAGACCTACTAGATGACTGCACTGTGGGTAAGATGAAGTTCTATGAGCACTGTGTTTTTGGTAAGCACAAAAGGGTAAAATTCAATGCATCTGTTCATATCACCAAAGGTACACTTGATTATGTACATGCTGATTTGTGGGGGCCGTCTCGTAAGCCCTCTTATGGTGGTGCTCATTACATGCTTACCATTATTGATGATTACTTTACAAAAGTGTGACCTTATTTTCTGAAAAATAAAGATGATACTTTTGCTACTTTTAAAGAGTGAAAAGTTATGGTAGAAAGGCAAACTAAAAAGAAGGTAAAATTGCTTCGTACTGATAATGACGGTGAATTCTGTTCGGATGCTTTTAATGATTACTGTAGGGAAGAAGGCATTGTCAGGCACCACACCATCCCATACACTCCTCTGTAGAATGGTGTGGCTGAGCGCATGAACCGAACCATGATCTCGAGGGCTCGTTGCATGCGGTCCAATGCTCGTATGAACAGGCGTTTTTGGGCTGAGGCTGCTAACACCGCCTATTACTTGATCAACCAGTCACCTTCTATCCCAATTAATAAGAAAACTCCCATTGAGGTATGGTCTGGTATGCCTACTGATTATTCATAGTTGAGAGTTTTTGGTTGCACTGCTTATGCTCACGTTGATAATGGAAAGCTAGAACCTAGAGCCATTAAGTGTCTATTTCTTGGTTATGGTTCTGGAGTTAAAGGATATAAGTTATGGAATTCTAAAACTAAAAAGACTTTCATGAGCAGGAACGTTGTTTTCAATGAATCTGTTATGTTTAATGATAGCTTGTTCACAGATGTTTCAGCAGTTGGTTCTGATGAGGAGCACGAACATGTTAGCGTACAGGTGGAGCACGTAGATGATCAAGAAACTAAAATTGTTGATAACAATGTTCATGATATTGTTCAGCACTCACCTCCTGTTTTGTAGCCTCAAAATCAGTCTATTGCAGATCACAGAACAAAGAGGAGTTGTGGACCTCGTCCCCGTTTAATTGAGGAATGTGATATTGTTCATTATACCTTTAGTTGTGCTGAATAGGTTGAGAACATTCATGAGCCGGCTATGTACACTGAAGTTGTTGTTTTTGGTGACCGCAAGAAGTGGATTTCCGCTATGCAAGAAGAGATGCAGTCACTTGAGAAAAAATGGCACATGGGATGTTGTGCGCTTGCCTAAACACAAGAAGGCCCTTCGTTGCAAGTGGATCTTCAAAAGAAAGGAGGGTTTGTCTCCTAGTGAGCCTCTAAGATTTAAGGCAAGGTTAGTAGCAAAAGGTTTCAGTCAGATTCATGGCGTTGATTATAATGATGTGTTATCTCCAGTTGTAAAGCATAGTTCAATTCGTATATTTTTCGGTATTGTTGCTATGCAAGATCTTGAGCTTGAGCAGTTAGATATAAAGACCGCGTTTCTACATGGAGAGCTCGAGGAGGAGATATACATGGACCAGCCAGAAGGGTTCATAGTACCTGGTAAGGAGGATCATGTTTGCAAATTAAAGAGGTCCTTATATGGTTTGAAACAGTCTCCTCGTCAATGGTATAAAATGTTTGATTCTTTTATGATGTCACATGGTTTTTAGAGGTCTGAATTTGATAGTTGTGTGTACATTAAATTTGTTGATGGATTATCTATATATTTGTTGTTATATATTGATGATATGTTGATTGCTGCCAAGAGCAAGAAAGAAATCACTACGTTGAAGAAACTGTTGAGTAGTGCGTTTGAGATGAAGGATCTTGGTGCTGATAAGAAGATTCTAGGTATAGAAATTAAAAGAGACAGAAATTCTGGTTTATTATTTCTTAGTCAGGAAAGTTACATTAAGAAAGTTCTTCATCGTTTCAGCGTGCATGATGCAAAATTTGTTAGTACTCCTATTGTTCCTCATTTCAAATTATTAGCTTTACAATGTGCTAGTACGGATGAGGATTTTGAGTACATGTCAAGAGTTTCATATTTTAGTGTTGTTGGTTCTTTGATGTATGCCATGGTTTGCTCTCGTCCTGATTTATCATATGATATGAGTTTGGTTAGTAGATACATGGTTAATCCTGATAAAGAACATTGAAAGGCTGTTCAGTGGATTTTTAGGTACTTTCGTGGCACAACCAATGTTTGTTTGAAGTTTGGCAGGATTGATAAGAGACTCACTGGCTATATGAATTCAGATTTTGCTACTGATTTGGATAAGAGGAGATCTCTCACAGATTATGTGTTCACTATTGGTAGTTGTGCTGTGAGTTGGAGGGCAACATTGCAGCCCGTTGTTGCCCTGTCTACCACTGAAGCAGAATAGATGGCTATTGCTGAAGCGTGTAAAGAATCAGTTTGGTTGAAAGGTTTGTTTGCTGAGCTTTATAGAGATGATTCTTGTATTAATTTATTTCGTGACAGTTAAAGTGCTATATGTCTCACTAAAGATCAGATGTTCCATTAGAGAACGAAGCACATTGATGTCAAATACCATTATGTTCGCGATGTGGTCGCACAAGATAAGCTAAAGGTATATAAGATAAGCACACATGATAATCCTGCTGATATGTTGACAAAGCCAGTTCCTGTTGCTGCTCAAACTTAGTTGGTATAACTGTTTATCCCAAAAGACTATTTGGCACCAGAAGTATTTCTTTGTTGTTTAAGGGTGAAGGTTCATTTTATGCTATAAGAAAGAATTTGTCTCAAAGTGGAGTTTGTTGAGCTATGATCTAAATTCAAGCTTGTGTCGAAGCGAAGCGGCCCATTAGCGTTAAGAGGGATTACACCATCTATTAGTTCCGTATTGCTAATAGACAAGGATGTGGGGTTTTTCCCATCTATATATACTTCATGTAAGCCGTCGTCTTGGGATAAGAAAAATTGTAAATCCCCGATGTTTGTAACCTTATCCGATATAGTGAAGATTTGTTGGCTGGTGCCCATGATTTTTTCCCTTCCACCTGAGAGGGTTTTCCACGTTAAAATTTCGTGTCCTCTGTGCTTGATCAACTGTTCTTCGTCGTTTATATTGCCTATCGTTTATAACATATAAGAGGTGAGACGAACATTTAAAAACACAATGCGGAATTTTTATCATTATTAGTTTATATATAGGTCGGGATATCTTAACAATAATTAACTCTAGAGGTGTAGATACACACAATTGTAGCGTTGGTGGATTATAAGTAAGTGCAAGAAAAAATGAGCCGTTTTTTCATTATCCTACTGGGGCCTCGTTTAGATTGCGAAAAAATTTCAACCCGATGAATAGTACCACTTTCGTCTTATTTGACAAATATTGTCCAATCGTGGACCAACTAGGCTCAAAAGATTCATCTCGTGATTTCCAACTAAACTGTGTAATTAGTTATTTTTTTTACCTACATTTAATACTCCATGCAAGCGGCTAAAAATTGATGTGATGGAGAGAGAGTGAAAAAACTTGGAATTTGGGTGGTATCTAAACAAGGCCTGGTTTAAAAAAAGGCAGCGTGTTGAATTGGATTGTGCCAAGCAGTACGAATAAGCAAGCACAGGACAGGTCGTCGTGTCGTGTCTATCGACACTGGACCTGGCAAGGCAGAGCAGCAGCGGGCGCGGGAGACATTTTTTTTTTAATTAATGAGCGGGAGACATGTTTGATTTGGATCTGGGCGAGGGGGGAGAGGGAGAGCAACTAAAAAAGAGCGGGACGGCAACTTTGGTTGGCGCCAAGATGAAGAAGCCTCTCTCATCTGGACCGTCCGATCTGGGCTTCCCGCTTTTGATTGGCCGCCAAGTGCTGTGGATTCCCAATTCCCATTTTGGATTGGCAATTTGCTTTGCTTTGGGGCATTTCCCCCCGCCCGCCGCCGCCGCCGCGTGCAATTCACTGTGATTTGGGCTGCCCCGCGCGAGCGCGCGCCTGCACGCCCCGCCCGCCGAATCCTTTGCCGCCTCCGCCTCTGCCTTTATTACTCCGATCTCCTCTCCCTGCCTGCACAGCAATCGCTATCGCCGCCCAAGCCACCAAATCCCCAAGCAAGCTGAGCATCCATCCATGGCGGGAGGCAAGTCTAGCGGCAACGCCGCGCGCAGCAGGAAGCGCGTCGAGGCCACCGTCCTCAAGCGCTCCAGGGACGGTAGCGCCTTCACCAGATGGTAACTTCACCTTCTCCATTTCTTCCTCACCCTGCTCGCTCGCTAGTCGCTACCTGATTCTGACGAGAACGAATCCCTTCCCTTCCCGTCCCAACCCATGCAGCGAGGCCTGCAACAAGGATGTCCCCGTCGTCCTCATCGACATGCACAGCTGCAGCCTCGACAACAAGATCAGGATGACGCTCGAGGCGCAGGTCGTTGAGAAGACCGTCGAGGTCGCCAAGGCCGCCGACCGCAAGAAGTCCTCTGCCAAGGGAGGCGGCGGCAACAAGGATGCCAAGCGCAAGCGCTCGCCCACCGCCTTCTTCCTCTTCATGTATGCAATGCGATTGCGACGCACGCACGTCTTTCTTCCTCCCTCTTGCTACAGTTAGAGTACCTGTGGATGACAATTCCATGTCGATTTATTTCAGGAACGACTTCAGGAAGGAGTTCAAGGCCGCCCATCCTGACAACAAGAGTGTCGCCACCGTATGTGCTTTTCTCTATGCCCTGCATTCCATTTTTTTCCTTCATCCCACCCAATTTCTTCTTTCAGTTGTTGCTCTGCAAATCTTATTGAATGAATGAATGAATCAATCAACCTATCTACCTGTTGATTGAAGGCTGCAAAGGAAGGAGGGGAGAAGTGGAAGTCCATGACAGACGAGGTCAGTCCTACTCTGTTTCTCTTCTCTGTTCTGAACCTGAATTCCTTGATAGAGTGTCTTTGGTGTTCCAACTCTTGCTCATCATTCATGCTCTGTTGTTCATTTTTCTGGATCAGGAGAAGAAGCCTTACATTGAAAAGGCCGCGGAGCTCAAGGCTCAAGCCGAGAATGGCGAGGGAAGTGGTGTAAGTCCATCTTCTCTTCTCTTCTCTGCCTTTCCCTCCCTCGCTGGACATGGTCATGTGTTTCAGCCTGCTACTGCTATCTGAACTGTATTTTCCTGATTCGGTGTTCGACTTGTGATGCAGGAGACCAATGTTGCCAAGGAGAAAGCTAAGGCAGATGACAAGGATGAGGAGCAGGAGGTGGATCAGCCAGCAAAGAAGCGCATCAGGCGCAAGGCTCTTGACGAGGATGAGGATGCCACCGGCGACCAGGAAGATGAGGATGAGCAGAACGGGTTAGATGATGACATGTAGATGTGCGAGGCAAGCTGTTCTTGTCCATTTCTGTAAATGGCTGGCAGATGTGTCTTGCTAGAAATGTCACTTGTTTCAAGCCATGCGAGAGGGAAAGGGGATCGGATGGATTCTAGTCGTAGCATCACTAGTGTAGTGTAGTGAATGTGTGGCGTGTTGATTTCAGTACCTTGCAGTCAGTGACTATCCATTCTCTGAATGAAATCAGAAGCATTGCTAGCTAAAAATTTTGCTACATGAATGAACTATTCTACGATGCAGTTCTGTCTGCTTCCATCTCTATCAAACACGTGCTCAATGCTTAGATTCTTTTCTGGATTTCTATATTACATTCATGGCTAGTTGGCTAAGGCCCCGTTTAGATCCAAATTTTTTTAGATTTTGGCTACTGTAGCATTTTTGTTTGTATTTAGTAATTAGTGTCTAATTATAGACTAATTATGTTTAAAAGTTTTGTTTCGCGATTTCTCATCCAACTGTGTAATTAGTTTTTTTTTTCGTCAAACTTTTAGTACTCCATACATGTACCGTAAGATTCGATGTGACGAGTACTGTGCAAAATTTTTGAATCTAAACAGGCTCTAATTGTATCTGTATCCCTGCCCCTGACCATGGTGGTTGTAGCTTCATTGCTCCAGCCCCTAGATTTGAAGGTCATGGCTCATGTTGCTTTGTTTCTGAGTGGATGAAAAAAAAAGCAAAGGGGTTGATCTGCTGCTCTCCGGCTGGGCAATCTCTTTGAATTTGAGCTGTATTTGCATTTGACATTAGTCTTAACTGATGAGTTGCAAGTGCATACCAATCTGAGTACCTTAATCCAACATGTTAAGGGTGCTACTAGTAGCACCGTTGCCTAGTTACATTAGCATTAGCAACAAACAAACAATACAGTAGCTCCAAATCAGCATTTCACAAACATGTTATCAAAACATTTAATTCTCCTAGTCTAACATCATTGCAAAAGAAATTTTGTAACCCCAGAAAATATTGATGAGGGCTGCGCTATGAAGCACTTGATGGCAGACATAGTACACAAGACCTTGTTATAATCTTATGGAAGGTTTTCACTATCTCAATTTTAGCTCTATGTTTACTGCAGGGTACTAACTAGTTTAGATAATGCTAAGATCTTAAATTAGGACGCTATCCTCAATAAAAATTACTTATATGAAAGATATTTTGATCATTTATTTATTATTTATACTTCACAATATATCAACTTGTAAATTGTAATGCCATGGTCGGTGCATTTTGTTATTTCAAGATTGACTACTATAGGAAAACAAAAGTTTACTTTATGTCTAAAATACCCCATCCGGTCACAAAAGCATATTATTCATGACACAATTTGGTCATACCTTAAAAACCTAAGATATCAATAACTTTTGTATTATGTAGTTTGCAAATAATTCGATTGTAAGTGTAGATTTATATACACACATACTTGTAAATTATAAAATAATAATAATGATTTTTATAATATACTATCCTTCGTTCCAGTTTAGGTGGCATCAGCAGAAATACTGCTACATTTTTTATTTTGTTTCTAGAAAAAAAATAAAAATGTCTAAGACTTCCTTTTGATTAGGTGTATGAGCATCTTCAAGAGTTTCGAAAACCCACCCCCAATTTTTGCTTTTTAGCAAAATTGAAAAAACTACTCGCGAACAACTCTATCTCAACTCTCAATCTTTTGCACTCGAGAAATTGACCCAATTGCACGAAAATATATACACGCCTGAATGTAAGAACGTGGGAAAGAATAAAGAGTAGGATATTCTTCCTAATGCAAATATAAAAGAGAAAAAAATTAAAGCTACTAGCTGATTTAAAATAGTCCGGTATTCCTAATGTAAAATTGTCTTCTACATTTTAGGAGAAGATTTTGGAAATCGTTGGAGAAAACCAACAAATATGACCTCAACTTTTCTTAGCCATTTGGAAAACTCATTGATTTAATAATTGTGTTTTTTTAAAGGGACAATTGTCTGGCGGACATCCAAAGTGATGGTCGTTTGCTGGTGGACACCCCGTTTTGAGCAGTTTGCCAGAAGACACTTTGGTTCGGTGAAATTAGGCCACAGGACAGCGCGGATCGGTTGCAGCAGGTTGAGGAGAGAGAAAATTTTGTTTTTCACATCCGGTGCCCTCCCCAATGCGACTCGACGACTCCTCTCCCGCTCCCCTCCCCTCTCTGTGGCTCTGCCCCACAGCATCGCGCACCCCTCAATCTCTCTCGAGGCGGCAGCGCCCTCGACGGTGGCGTGACGGTGCGAGCCCAGGCCCCGATGGCCCTCCTCCCTCACCCCTGACCCGCCCTAGATCCGTAGCTGTCGGTGCCCATCCTGAAGGTCCCCGCCGCCACCCGCACCACCCCGACGCCCACAACTGTGGCCACTGCTGCATCCGCGACGTCAACGCCCACCTCCCTCTGCCTCGGCATCGGCCCCGCATCCCCTGATGGGTGGCCGACGAAGCCGGAGCAGTCTCCAACCGATGGGGTACGTGCTGCGAGCTGTCGGTGGCGTACGTGCAGCTTTCCGTGGGCATCGCATGCCAGCTCCTGCTTAGCGAGCGCCAGCTCCCTTCCTCCTCAAGCAGGTCCACAACGACGCCGTCAGCGGGAGCAGCGCTGCGCTGCGGCGGAGACAGAGTCGAGCAGCGCCGCCACTGTGGAGACGGCCGCGGCCATGGAGGGCTTCGGCAGCGCGGGCGCGGTGCTCGCCAGCTCCTCCACCGTGGCGGCGCGGGAGGCCGCAGAGCCCAGGTGAAAGCTCTAGTTTGGTTTTGGTTAATTGATGAAACCCTAAGTGCTAACCTAGTTTATCAAGATGATTATGAGATAGGTAGCATTACTCCAAGTGATGAAGCAATGGTGAAGATCATGACAATGGTGATGGCATGGTGATGGTCAAATGCTTAAACTTGGAAAAGAAGAAAGAGAAACAAAAGGCTCAAGGCAAAGGTATAAAATATAGGAGGCATTTTGTTTTAGTGATCAAGACACTTAGTGAGTGTGATCACATTTAGGATAGATAGCCATACTATTAAGAGGAGTGTAACTCGTATCGAAATGCGGTTATCAAAGTGCCACTAGACGCTCTAACTCATTGCATATGCATTCAGGATCTAGTGGAGTGCTAACACCCCTTGAAAACATTTGTGAAAATATGCTAACACATGTGCACAAGGTGATACACTTGATGGTTGGCACATTTGAGCAAGGGTGAAGAAGTTAGAGTTGAAATAGAGTTGGTCACGAAGACGCTGGCGTTGGTCAACTGACCGGACGCTGGGTCTGAAAGCACCGGACGCTGGCTGCATGCGTCCGGTCGAACTAATAAGACGGCACAATGCCTAGAGTTAACCATCGGACGCTGGACTATGTCCGGTCAAGGTGGACCGGACGCGTCCGGTCGAAAAAATACGCCTCGGGGAGCTTACTGGAAACGACCAGACGCTGGGGCTTCAGCGTCCGGTCAGTTTTGCCGGAGCGTCCGGTCAGCTTTGTAGCCGTTGAAATCTGATGAACAGCGTTTGAAGCTAGTGACGCGTGGCGTCCATCGGTGGACCGGACGCTGAGTCCAGGGTCCGGTCAGTCTGACCAGAGCGTCCGGTCAGAGCGCGTTTTGCCCAGTGAAGGGGTATAACGGCTCTATTTGATGGGGGCTCTATTTATAGCCCCATGGCCGGCTGAAGCTCAAACTCTTGCACATTTTCATTGACATAGCAACCTTGTGAGCTTAGCCAAAGCACTCCCACTCATCTCCATCATTGATCTAGCCAAAGCACTTCTCGATACCTCGGTAAAAATACCAGAGTCGTCGATGGGAGTTTGCATATCTCTACCTTGCTCTTTAGCTTCTGCATTTACATTATTTACTTTACTATGTTTGCGGTAGAGATAGCAACACACTAGCAAAACCATAGTTGCACATCTAGATAGTTTATCTATTGCATAGGTTTTGCTAGGGTTAAAGAAAGAGGCCATAGTTTTGAGTTAGAATTTTAAGTTGCCTAATTCACCCCCCTCTTAGGCGTCACGGTCCGTTCAATTGGTATCAGAGTCGGTTGGCTCATATTTGGACTTTTGGCTTAACCGCTGTTGAGCCGACGCTATTGTAGAGTGGTTGGGATGGATACCGCTAGGCCTCCACAATTTGATGGCACTAACTTCCTCTACTATAAGGCTAGAATGGCTTGCCACCTTGAGGCGGTTGATTTAGGTGTATGGAGATTCACTCGTAACGGGATGAAACCTATTAAGAATCCCGAAAAGCCCACAAAGAGTGACGAAAAAGAAATGCATTTAATGCTAGAGCTAAGAATTGCTTGTTTGAATCATTTAGCATGGATGTGTTTAACCAAGTGTTCACCTTAAATACGGCACATGAAATTTGGTTAAAACTCCAAGAGCTCCATGATGGCACAAGTAATGTCCGTGAGCAAAAACATTGTCTAGCTAAGCAAAATTATGATTCCTTTGCTATGAATGATGATGAGCTTGTTCATGATATGTATTCTCGATTGAATCTAATTATCAATGAGCTCCATTCAATAGGATTATTAAAGCTAGATGATGCGGACATCGTGAGGAAGATCATCTCCGTTCTACCAAAAAAAATATGCAAGCATCATCACCATCCTTCACAACATAGAGAACTTGAGCACCATGACCTCGGGCATTGTCATTGGCAAGCTAGTGGCATTTGAAATGTCACGTAAGATGGGTCAAGGAGAAGCATCTTCATCAAGCAAAGGCAAAGCTCTCACTTGTAGCGAGAAGAAAAAGATGAAGGGCAAGAAAGTTGAGTCAAGCTCAAGCTCAAGCTCCTCAAGTGAAGAAGAAGAAGATGAGGATGATGATGATGATGATGAACAAGAATCAAGTGATGATGATCAATCTTCCTCGTCCACCTCTGACCTTGATGAAGAATCAATCAAACTTATCAAAAGGTGGAGAAGATAATCGTAAGGCTCAATGTCAAGGGTGTGCCCATCCAAATTCAAGACCTCATTTTCACTAATCAAAGAAACGAGCAAAGAAAGAGAGGATGCTATGGATGCGACGAGTTGGGGCACATTGTGGAAGTTTGTCAAAACAAGTCTACACCCAAGGCAAAGAAGAAGGCGTGCAAGAACAAAGCCCTCACATCAATAAGGTCATAGGATGATTCTTCAAGTGAAGAAGATTATCACAAGAGGCAAGGGCGTAAGCACTCATCATCAAGCTCTTCTCGTGTGTGCCTTATGGCACGAGGTAATGAAAGCTCATCCTCTAGTGAGAGCGACAGTGATGATGATTTGCCTTCTTATAATACAATTGTGCAACAAAATCTTAAATATGCTAAAGTTTGCACTAGTCAACAAAAGAAGCTCAAAAATTTAAAAGAAGAGCTAGGTAGTTCACAAGAAGCATACAAAAATTTGCTTGAACAATATGAAAAACTTTGCAAATCTCAATGTTGAACTATCTACTAAAATTGAGCAACTTGAGGCTAGTGCAACAATAAATGCATGCACAATCAATGATGAGCAACTTTTAAAGAAAAATGAAAAATTAAAAGAAAAGTTAGCTAGCTCACAAAATGATTATCAAAGTTTGCTTGGTAAATTGGAAATCATGTGCAAACATTGTGATAAGCTAACTAATAAAGTTGCTAATCTTAGAGCTGTCAAAAATACCCCCACCAAGGCATCTAAAAAGAAAAGTTCTATCATTAAAAAGGATGTCTCTACTTCTTGCAATGATTTATGTTTAGACTCACCTTTGTGCAACCAAGTTTGTGTTGAGAAAGTTGTTGTAGATACATGCACACAAGAGGTTGCAAAGGAAAATGAGCAACTCAAGCAAGAAGTAGCTCGCCTCACCAAGGACTTGACTCAAGTGAAAGGCAAGGCGAAGCAAACCCAACTTCATCAAGATAACACCGTCAAGGGAGTGAAGAAGCTTGATGAAGGACAAACCGTGGTTTGTTACGTATGCCACAAGGAAGGTCACAAGTCCTATGAGTGCAAGGTGAAGAATGGGGGAGGAGCAAAGAAGAAGGAGAAAAAGCAAACAAGCAAGCTCTTCGACACCTACACCAACAAGGTGGACAAGAAGGCCTCCACACCTTATCTCTTGAAAAAGAAGAAAAATGACAAGGTGGTGGCCATCAAGGTAACAAGCAAGCCAACAATGGGGTCAAACGCTTTTGAGTGCCAAAGGAAATCATTTCAAACATGAAGAGCACCAAGAAGGTTTGGATCCTGAAAGGGAAGTGAGAAGTTCGTCGGATATCGGGGAATTTGGAGACTTGGCAAAGTATGGGTGCATTTCATGGGGTGCATCATGATGGACAAAATCATTGCCAGGTGGGTTAGTGAATACTCTGGACCCAAATTCCCCTTCCCATGTTAGATAACTAAATATCATTACTTTCAATTAGTGTTCATTTCAATTGGCACTGTTTTTCAATTGACATACTCTTAAAGCATCTAGTTATCTTTCATGCCTAATGTTTGCATTTACATGCTTAAATATTTTGTCGTGCATTCAATAGGTATATCATATGGTAGGCTTGCTTGGTTTCATTATCAACCCTTGGAGCAAACCTACATGGTTTAAAATTATTTAGGAGCAAGGCACATAGCTTGTTTTACAATTAATTATCTAATATGTGCCAAAGTCTAAAACTGTAGATAATCTTTCCCAAATATCATCTTTCAAGTGGTATTTTGATACTTAAATCAATGTGCACAAATTTTACAAGTATTCAACACTTGTGTGCACAAATTTAGGGAGAGCTCAATCTACAACTTGGATACTTTGAGACTAACTCTTGCTCAAAGAGTATCATTTTTAAAAAAAAACTACCATGTGTAGTAGTCTCATTGTAAGGAAATTGGAGTCCCCGGAGTTAAGCATCACTCTTCAATTGGCATCATCATGTTGAGTTCATTTCATATTTATATGTTTTCTCCATGCATTATATAGATTAAACTCTCTTGTAAAATAAATTGCTAATTATGCATATGCCTTGCTTTCTACCATATGTATGCATATATTTAGCGGGAGCTTAGTCTATATAATGTGAGAGTCAAATTTTGTGATCCATTTCACTCTTTATACAAAGGACCACGAAATTTGACCCTCCCTTGTGCTACTAATGTCTTCCTTTTCGGTGTTTGATGCCAAAGGGGGAGAATTTGAAGGACCAAAGGCAAGCATCAAGTTGATGTATACAGGTGGTAATGGTCCGAGAAAGGGAGGAAAGTGAATTATGGATTAGTCTAAGTAATGGGAGAATTTTTTTAGAAAGCTAGGCCTTAATCCATAATATCATATGGGGACATTTGTAAGGGCAAGATGGTCTTTAATTGGTATCTAAATAGTATCTTCTAGCATCATATAACCTTGCCCTTTGCATTGCATCCTAGCAAGTAGGTAGTTTTTAAATTTTCAAAATTTTATTATTTGCTTGCTTTGGTCGTGTTGTCATCAATCACCAAAAAGGGGGAGATTGTAAGGAAAATGGACCCTAGGCCCATTTACTTTGGATTTTGGTGTTTCAAAGGTCCTAATGGCTAAAGGGGGGGGTGAATAGCCTAATAAAAATTTCTACAACAACACTTAACAAAATAGTTAGACAATTATAAGGCGAAGCAAGTGTTGCGCTAGCCTACTCAAAATGCAAGCCACCTACCACAATTCTACTTTAGATAGTGTCGATTCACACAAGAGGTATGACACTACCCTATGTTAGTGTGCTCTCAAAGGCTAATTAAAGAGCCACACCAACCAAGCAAGCAAGCTCTCACAATTAGTTACACTAAAGAGCTTCTCAACTAGTTTGCGATAATGTAAAGAGAGTGATCAAGATAGTTATACTGCCGTGTAGAGGAGTGAACCAATCAATCACAAGGATGAATAACAATAAAGACCAATCACCTCAGAATCAAAGGATGAACACAATGATTTTTATCGAGGTTCACTTGCTTGCCGGCAAGCTACTCCTCGTTGTGGCGATTCACTCACTTGGAGGTTCACGCGCTAATTGGCTTCACACGCCAAACCCTCAATAGGGTGCCGCACAACCAACACAAGATGAGGATCACACAAGTCACGAGCAATTCACTAGAGTACCTTTTGGCGCTCCACCGGGGAAAGGTCAAGAACCCCTCACAATCACCACGATCGGAGCCAGAGACAATCACCACCCTCCGCTCAACGATCCTCGCTGCTCCAAGCCATCTAGGTGGCAACAACCACCAAGAGTAATAAGCGAAATCCGCAGCGAAACATGAACACCAAGTGCCTCTAGATGCAAACACTCAAGCAATGCACTTGGATCACTCCCAATTTCACTATGATGATGAATCAATGATGGAGATGAGTGGGAGGACTTTGGCTATGCTCACAAGGTTGCTATGTCAATGAAAATAGCCAAAGATGTGAGCCACAGCCGGCCATGGGGCTTAAATAGAAGCCCCCATGAAATAGAGCCGTTGTACCCCTTCACTGGGCACACTGCGCTCTGACCAGACGCTCCGGTCCAACTGACCGGACCCTGGACTTAGCGTCCAGTCCACTAATGGATGCCACGTGTCACCAGCTTCAAACGTTGTTCGTCAGTTTTCAACGGCTATGAAGCTGACCGGATGCTCCGGCAAAACTGACCGGACGCTGGAGCCTCAGCATCCGGTCGAGTACAGTAAGGGTCAAAAACCGGTTTTCCTCGACCGAACGTGTCCGGTCCACCTCGACCGGACACAGCCCAGCGTCCGGTGGTAAACCCTGGCCTCTGTACCACCAGTCAACGCGACCGGACGCAGGCCGTCTGCGTCCGGTGCTTTTGGATCCAGCGTCCGGTCACTTGACCGACGCTGGCATCTCCTCTGTTTTCACTTCTAACTTCTTCACCCTTGCTCCAATGTGCCAACCACCAAGTGTATCACTTTGTGCACATGTGTTAGCATATTTTCACAAATATTATCAAGGGTGTTAGCATTCCACTAGATCCTAAATGCACATGCAATGAGTTAGAGCATCTAGTGGCACTTTGATAACCGCATTCCGATACGAGTTTCACTCCTCTTAATAGTACAACTATCAAACCTAAATGTGATCACACTCTTTAAGTGTCTTGATCACCAAAACAAAATAGCTCCTATGAATTATACCTTTGCCTTGAGCTTTTTGTTTTTCTCTTTCTTCTTTTCAAGTTTAAGCCCTTGATCATCGCCATGCCATCACCATTGTCATGTTACGATCTTTATTAGCTTCTCCACTTGAGGTGTGCTACCTATCTCATGATCACTTGATAAACTAGGTTAGCACTTAGGGTTTCATCAATTCACCAAAATCAAACTAGAGCTTTCAGTGTTTGATGACCAACACAACTAAATTAGACTAATGAATTTGCGAGTGTTTGTTTTGTAGTCCAACAGGGTGCAAGACGTGACTTGGACGAAGGCGACGTGATGATCCGATGATCAACACCTTAAGCAAGACTTTAGGAGCACAAGAAAAGATCCAAGATATCTAGCAAAATCCAAGCATGAAGATAGAAACCAAGCCGTACGCAAGATCGTGAAGAAACGAGCTCGCAGAGGCGACCGGACGCTGGACCGGACGCAAGGACCGGACGCTGGTAGAAACCGACCAGACGTAGGAACGCAGCGTCCGATCGAGTACAGAAAGGTTTCAGAGCGGCATATCTGTGACCGGACACGTCTGGTGGTAGGCGACCGGACGCTGGCCAGCGTCCGATCAGCACATTGTCGGCTCAACGGTCGGTAATTCAGCGTCCGGTCAGTAGCAGTTTCGCGGGAATTCGACTCCAACGGCTACTTTCTCAGTAGGGCTTATAAATACAACCCCCAACCGGCCATTTGTGGTGTGTGGAGTTGAGGGAACATACCAAGGGTGTTGATACACTATTTTAGTGATCTCCACTTGCATAGTGCTTAGTGTTTGATTAGGTGATTAGCGTAAGTGCTTTGCGAAGTACTTAGTGTAGGACACATGGACGCCTAAGAGGGGGAGGGGTGAATTAGGCAACTTAAAAATCTAACTCTAAGCTATGGCATCTTTTTCTAACCCTAGCAAAACCTATGCAAAAGATAATCTATCTAGATGTGCAACTACGGTTTTGCTAGTGTGTTGCTATCTCTACCGCAAATGATAATAAAAAGATCAATGTAAATGCGGAAGCTAAAGAGCAAGGTAGAGATATGCAAACTCCCGTCGACGACTCCGGTATTTTTACCGAGGTATCGAGAAGCGCGCAAGCTTCCCTCTAGTCCTCATTGGAGCCCCTCGCAAGGAATCCCTCGCAAGGGCCAAGCTCCCGGTCGGGTAACTCCGTGGATAGCCTCGGGCCTTCCCCACGCGCAAGTGGGTCTCCGATGTGCCTTCCGGTAAGCCTCTCCCGGATGCTCCCCGCCGTCTTCACTATCAAGCTTCCGGCCGAAACACCGCGGGCCTTGTTCCCTTCGGTACACGGTGGCGGCCGCACCACAAACGCGGTTGGTGCGATCTCGCAAGACTTCAAGCCCCTCCGATGTACATCTCTTGTGCTCACAAGCACAGGGTGGCAAGAGGTATGCAAACCTCACTAAACACTAGGCATATACCTAGAGCAAGCGCATAAGCGGTGGTCTAATCAACATAAGCACTTCGCAAAGCACCTACGCTAATCACCTGATGAAACACTAAGCACTATGTAAGTGGAGATCACTAAAATGGTGTATCAACACCCTTGGCATGTTTCCTCAGCTCCACTCTTCTCAAATGGCCGGTTGAGGGTTGTATTTATAAGCCCCACTGAGAAAGTAGCCGTTGGGGTCCAACTCCCGCAATTCTGCTACTGACCGGACGCTGAGATCGTCCTGACCGGACGCGTCCGGTCGTCCCGACCGTTGCAGCCGTGAACTACCGATCGGACGCTGCCAGCGTCCGGTCGCCTACCACCGGACGCGTCCGGTCGTAGTTTCGCGTGCCTGAAACCTCTCTGTACTCGATCAGACGCTGTGTTTCTGTGTCTGGTCGGTTGCCGTCAGCGTTCGGTCCTCGCGTCCGGTCGCCTGTCTATCGAGCCACCGGTCCGGCGTCCAGTCGCGCTTCCAGCGTTCGGTCCAGCGTCCGGTCGCCTCTGCGAGCTCGTTTCTTCGCGATCTTGCGTACGGCTTGGTTCCAATCTTCATGCTTGGACTTTGCTTGATATCTTGGGTCTTCACTTATGCTTCTAAGGTCTTTCTTAAGGTGTTGATCATCGGATCATCACGTCGCCTTAGTCCAAGTCATGTCTTGCACCCTATTGAACTACAAAATAAACACTTGCAAATTCATTAGTCCAATTTGGTTGTGTTGGTCATCAAACACCAAAATCCAAAGTAAATGGGCCAAGGGTCCATTTTCCTTACAATCTCCCCCTTTTTGGTGATTGATGCCAACACGACCAAAGCAAGCAAATAAATAGAATTTGGAAGTTAAAAACTACCTACTTGCTAGGTTGCAATGCAAAGGGCAAGGTTATATGATACTAATTGACAGATACCAATTAAAACTTTACTTAAAAGCATGTCTTGCCCTTGCAAATGTCCCCATGTGATATTATGGATTAAAGCCTATCTAAAAAAATCTCCCATTACTTAGACTAATCTATAATTCACTTTCCTCCCTTTCTCGGACCATTACCACTTATAGACATCAACTAGATGCTTGCCTTTGGTCCTTCAAATTCTCCCCCTTTGGCATCAAACACCGAAAAGGAAGACATTAGTAGCACAAGGGAGGGTCAAATTTCGTGATCCTTTGTATAAAGATTGAAATGGATCACAAAATTTAACTCTCACATTATATAGATTAAGCTCCCCCTAAAAGTATGCATACATATGGTAGAAAGCAAAGCATATGCATAATTAGCAATTTGTTGCACAAGAGAGTTTAATCTATATAATGCATGAAGAAAGCATATAAATATGAAATGAAATCAATATGATGATGCCAATTGAAGAATGATGCTTAACTCTAGAGACTCCAATTTCCTTACAATGAGACTACTACACATGTGATAGGTTTGAAAAATTGATACCATTTGTAAAAGTGTTAGTCTCAAAGCATCCAAGTTGTAGAATTACTCCCCCTAAATATGTGCACACAAATGTAGAATACTTTGTAGAAATCATGCACATTGATTTTGGAATAAAAAAATACCACTTGAAAGTTGACATCTCATGAATGTGAGAATCATTTTCAAAATAGATATTCGGGAGAGATTATCTATAATTTAGACTTTGGCACATATTAGATGAATAATAGTAAAACAAGCTATGTGCCGTGCTCTTAAACAATTGTGAACCATGTAGGTTTGCTCCAAGGGTTAAGAATGAAACTGAGCACGCCTACCATATGATATACCTAGTGTATGCATGACAAAAGATATAAGAATACAAATGCAAACATAGGCATGAATAGTAACTAGATGCTAAAAGATACCAATTGTAGGAAAATTTTAAATCTAATACCAATTGAAGTAAATTGAATCTAGTTACCTAACATAGGAAGGGAATTTGGGTCCATAGTATTCACTAACCCACTTGGCAATAACTTTGTCCAACATGATGCACCCCATGAAATGCACCCATACTTTGCCAAGTCTCCAAATTCCCCGAAGTCCATTAGACTTCTCACTTCCCTCTTGGGATCCAAACCTTCTTGGTGCTTTTCATGTTGGAAATGATTTCCTTTGGCACCCAAAAGCGTTTGACCCCATTGTTGGTTTGCTTGTTCACCTTGATGGGCACCACCTTGTCATTTTTCTTCTTCTTCAAGAGATAAGGTGTGGAGGCTTTCTTGTCCACCTTGTTGGTGTAGGTGTTGGAGAGCTTGCTTGTTTGCTTTTTCTCTTTCTTCTTTTCTCCTCCCCCATTCTTCACCTTGCACTCATAGGACTTATGACCTTCCTTATGGCATACGTAGCAAACCACGATTTGTCCTTCATCAAGCTTCTTCACTCCCTTGACGGTGTTATCTTGATGAAGTTAGGTTTGCTTTGCCTTGCCTTTCACTTGAGTCAAGTTCTTAGTGAGGCGAACTACTTCTTGCTTGAGTTTCTCATTCTCCTTTACAACCTCTTGTGTGCATGTATCTACAATCACTTTCTCAACACAAGCTTGGTTGCATAAGGGTGAGTCTAAAAATAAATCATTGCAAGAAGTAGAGGCATCCTTTTTAATTATGTCATTTCTTTTAGATGCCTTGGTGGGGGTATTTTTGACGGCCTCAAGATTAGCAACTTTATTTGTTAGCTCATCACAATGCTTGCACATGATTTCCATTTTAGCAAGCAAACTTTGATAATCATTTTGTGAGCTAGCTAACTTTTCTTTTAAATTTTCATTTTTCTTTTCAAGTTGCTTATCATTGATTGTGCATGCACTCGTTGTTGCACTAGCCTCAAGTTGCTCAATTTTAGTAGATAGTTCAACATTGAGATTTGCAAAGTTTTCATATTGTTCAAGTAAATTCTTGTATGCTTCTTGTGAACTACCTAGCTCTTCTTTTAAAATTTTGAGCTTCTTTTGTTGACTAGTGCAAACTTTAGCATATTTAAGATTTTGTTGCACAATTATATTGTAAGAAGGCAAATCATCATCACTATCACTCTCACTAGAGGATGAGCTTTCGTTACCTCGTGCCATAAGGCACACATGAGAAGAGCTTGATGATGAGTGTTTGCGCCCTCGCCTCTTGTGATGGTCTTCTTCACTTGAAGAATCATCCCATGATTTTATTGATGTGAGGGCTTTGTTCTTGCACGCCCTCTTCTTTGTCTTAGGTGTGGGCTTGTTTGGACAAACTTCCACAAAGTGCCCCAACTTGTCGCATCCATAACATCCTCTCTTTCTTTGCTCGTTTTTTTGATTAGTGAAAATGAGGTCTTGAATTTGGATGGGCACACCCTTGACATTGAGCCTTACGATTATCTTCTCCACCTTTTGATAAGTTTGATTGATTCTTCATCAAGGTCGGAGGTGGACGAGGAAGATTGATCATCATCACTTGATTCTTGTTCATCATCATCATCATCATCCTCATCTTCTTCTTCTTCACTTGAGGAGCTTGAGCTTGAGCTTGACTCAACTTTCTTGCCCTTCATCTTTTTCTTCTCGCTACAAGTGAGAGCTTTGCCTTTGCTTGATGAAGATGCTTCTCCTTGACCCATCTTACGTGACATTTCAAATGCCACTAGCTTGCCAATGACAATGCCCGGGGTCATGGTGCTCAAGTTCTCTATGTTGTGAAGGATGGTGATGATGCTTGCATATTTTTTTTGGTAGAACGGAGATGATCTTCCTCACGATGTCCGCATCATCTAGCTTTAATAATCCTATTGAATGGAGCTCATTGATAATTAGATTCAATCGAGAATACATATCATGAACAAGCTTATCATCATTTATAGCAAAGGAATCATAATTTTGCTTAGCTAGACAATGTTTTTGCTCACGGACATTACTTGTGCCGTCATGGAGCTCTTGGAGTTTTAACCAAATTTCATGTGCCGTATTTAAGGTGAACACTTGGTTAAACACATCCATGCTAAATGATTCAAACAAGCAATTCTTAGCTCTAGCATTAAATGCATTTCTTTTTCGTCACTCTTTGTGGGCTTTTCGAGATTCTTAATAGGTTTCATCCCGTCACGAGTGACTCTCCATACACCTAAATCAACCGCCTCAAGATGACAAGCCATTCTTGCTTTATAGTATGGGAAGTTAGTGCCATCAAATTGTGGAGGCCTAGCGGTATCCATCCCAACCACTCTAAATAGCGTCGGCTCAACGGCGGTTAAGCCAAAGGTCCAAATATGAGCCAACCGGCTCTGATACCACTTGTAGGACACGTGGACGCCTAAGAGGGGGGGGGTGAATTAGGCAACTTAAAAATCTAACTCTAAGCTATGGCCTCTTTTTTTAACCCTAGCAAAACATATGCAAAAGATAATCTATCTAGATGTGCAACTATGGTTTTGCTAGTGTGTTGCTATCTCTACCGCAAATGATAATAAAAAGATCAATGTAAATGCGGAAGCTAAAGAGCAAGGTAGAGATATGCAAACTCCCGTCGACGACTCCGGTATTTTTACTGAGGTATCGAGAAGCGCGCAAGCTTCCCCCTAGTCCTTGTTGGAGCCCCTCGCAAGGAATCCCTCGCAAGGGCCAAGCTCCCGATCGGGTAACTCCGTGGATAGCCTCGGGCCTTCCCCACGCGCAAGTGGGTCTCCGATGTGCCTTCCAGCAAGCCTCTCCCGGATGCTCCCCGCCGTCTTCACTATCAAGCTTCCGGTCGAAACGCCACGGGCCTTGTTCCCTTCGGTACACGGTGGCGGCCGCACCACAAACGCGGTTGGTGCAATCTCGCAAGACTTCAAGCCCCTCCGATGTACAACTCTTGTGCTCGCAAGCACGGGGTGGCAAGAGGTATGCAAACCTCACTAAACACTAGGCATATATCTAGAGCAAGCGCATAAGCGGTGGTCTAATCAACATAAGCACTTCGCAAAGCACCTACGCTAATCACCTGATAAAACACTAAGCACTATGCAAGTGGAGATCACTAAAATGGTGTATCAACACCCTTGGTATGTTTTCTCAGCTCCACTCTTCTCAAATGGCCGGTTGGGGGTTGTATTTATAAGCCCCACTGAGAAAGTAGCCGTTGGGGTCCAACTCCTGCAATTCTGCTACTGACCGGACGCTGAGATCGTCCTGACCGGACGCGTCCGGTCGTCCCGACCGTTGCAGCCACGAACTACCGATCAGACGCTGCCAGCGTCCGGTCGCCTGCCACCGGACGCATCCGGTCGCAGTTTCGCGTGCCTGGAACCTCTCTGTACTCGATTGGACGCTGTATTTCTGCGTCTGGTTGGTTGCCGTCAGCGTCCAGTCCTCGTGTCCGGTCGCCTGTCTGCCGAGCCACCGGTCCGGCGTCCGGTCGCGCTTCCAGCGTTCGGTCCAGCGTCCGGTCGCCTCTACGAGCTCGTTTCTTTGCGATCTTGCGTACGGCTTGGTTCCAATCTTCATGCTTGAACTTTGCTTGATATCTTGGGTCTTCACTTGTGCTTCTAAGGTCTTTCTTAAGGTGTTGATCATCGGATCATCACGTCGCCTTAGTCCAAGTCATGTCTTGCACCCTATTGAACTACAAAATAAACACTTGCAAATTCATTAGTCCAATTTGGTTGTGTTGGTCATCAAATACCAAAATCCAAAGTAAATGGGCCAAGGGTCCATTTTCCTTACACTTAGGTTGATTAGACCACCGTTTATACGCTTGCTCTAGGTTTATGCCTAGTGTTTAGTGAGGTTTGCATACCTCTTGCCACCCCGTGCTTGCGAGCACAAGTGTTGTACATCGGAGGGGCTTGAAGTCTTGCGAGATCACACCAACCGCATTTGTGGTGTGGCCGCCACCGTGTACCGGAGGGAACAAGGCCCGCTGCGTTTCGGTCGAAAGCTTGATAGTGAAGACGGCGGGGAGTATCTGGGAGAGGCTTGCCGAGAGGCACATCGGAGACCCACTTGTACATGGGGAAGGCCCGAGGCTATCCACGGAGTTACCCGATCGGAAGCTTGGCCCTTGTGAGGGATTCCTTGCGAGGGGCTCCAACGAGGACTAGGGAAAAGCTTGCGCGCTTCTCAATACCTCGATAAAAATACCGAAGTTGTCGACGGGAGTTTGCATATCTCTACCTTGCTCTTTAGCTTCCGCATTTACATTGTTTACTTTACTACGTTTGCGGTAGAGATAGCAACACACTAGCAAAATCATAGTTGCACATCTAGATAGTTTATCTATTGTATAGGTTTTGCTAGGGTTAAAGAAAGAGGCCATAGTTTTGAGTTAGAATTTTAAGTTGCCTAATTCAACCCCCCTCTTAGACGTCACGGTCCGTTCAGGTATAATCACCCTACTTACTTGATTACATTCTTGCAAACTAGTTGATACAAGCTCTTTAGTGTAATTAGAATTGAGAGCTTGCTTTATTGTTTACATTCATCTAGTTGAGCTCTTTAGAGTAGCAAGTTTGTGTGCCTAAGTAACTATTGCAACTAGAATTGTTGGATAGGTGGCTTGCAACCCTTGTAGAGCTAGAGCAAGTTTGCATTACGCTATTTTTCATACTAATCAAATTGCTCTAGTTGATTTGTAGATTTTTAAATAGGCTATTCACCCCCTCTAGCCATATTAGGACCTTTCACCAGGCGGAGCCGGGAGACGAGGGCATCTTCCTCGTCGGAACAGGAGGCGGTGGAGGAGGAGGATGGGGCCGGCGCGGGCGCATAGGCGAGGAGGCACGCGTCGGCGACGAGCTAGGAGAGCGAGGCGGCGGTGGAGGAGAGCAGCGAGACGGTGTGGAGGTGGCCGAGCCTGGGTAGGCACGTCCCTTGCGGCAGACGGGAAAGAAAGGGAGAGAGAAAGAAGAAAGCGGCAGGGGCAATAATGTTATTTCACCGCTGTTCTCTCTCCTCAACGGGCTGCAACCGGTCCGCGGTGTCCTGTGACCTAATTTCACCAAACCAGAGTGTTTTCTAGCAAATTGCTCAAAACGAGGTGTCCGTCGATAAATGATCATCACTTTGGATGTCCACCATACAATTGTCCCTTTTTTTTACTATTGGAGATGCTATAGCAAAATACACTTTATTACTAGCATCCTATACTTTTAGAAAAAAATAAAAGTATTTGAAACTTTCTGTAATGATAAAATATTTCATTTTTGAATGAAAATTTGGGTCCGAATGACTAGTCCAATAATAAACAATGGTATAAAAATTAGGGAAAGAATGAAGGGAGAGATAAATAAATACTGTAATTGAAGGCGTGAAAAAATGGATGGTGATAATGGGTGCAAATGCCAGGGTCTTGTTTAGATTGCTTCAAAGTTCTAAGTTTTTTCATTCTCTCTTTATCACATTGAATCTAGGGACACATGCATACAGCAGTAAATGTAGATAAAAAAAATAACTAATTACACAGTTTGATTGTAAATCACGAGACGAATCTTTTGAGCCTAGTTAGTCTATGATTAGACAATAATTATCAAATACAAACGAAAGTGCTACCGTGCTAAATTTTTCTAACTCTTGCCATCTAAAGGCCCAGGATATTTTCGTTCCTTCCCTTTTTTTTCTGCCGATCGAAGAGACGAAAGTCGGAGGAGAAAAAGAAAGCAAGGAAAGGAGGCTTCAGCATCAGTGCGCGTGTAGAGAGAGAAGAGAACGGGGGCAGCAGTAGCAAGAGCCATTGCAGGACCAGCGGTCCGTCCGGTCCTGTGCTGCGCTGCACCACTCTGCAGCAGGCAGCGCTGCAGGTGGGTGCGGTGGGGGTGGGGTGAAGTGGAGCAGAGGAGGGGCGTCTGGCACTCTGGCCCTTTCCCCTTCTTGCCTACTCCTACGTAGTAGCCTCCCTCCCTCCGTCGAGAGAGAGGAGAGAGAGAGAGTGTGTGCAGCTGCTGCTGCCTGGTAGGAGTAGAGTGCTAGGCTGCTAGCCCAGGTCGAGACGGGACGGGACGGGACGGGTTGATGAGGAGGGAGGAGGAAGAGAGCTGCTCGTGACTAGCTCAGTGAGTGGGTTGCGGACGACCACATCCATCCGTTCCCACCATTCCCATCTCCCCCTCGCATCCTCCCCCTCCTCTCCCTCCCTCCCTTTGCCCTTCCGGAGCCCAGAATCAGGGGGGTAATGGGGCAGATGGGAGGAGCGGACGGCGACGGCGACGGCGGCGGCGGGGGCCCGCACCACCAGTACCACTACCAGGCGCTCCTCGCCGCCGTGCAGAACCCCAGCCAGGGTCTGCACCCCTTTCCCCTTCCCTTCCACCTGCCTCTCCACGCGGGAGCGGGAGCAGGAGCGCCCGCCGCCGGTCAGTCACTCTCTCTTCCCCCCTCCCTCCGCATTCTCCTCCATTTCCCTTCCTTCCTCACCGGATGTATAATATGGACGGGTGTTTGGATGGATTAGGGACGGAGGGAGGGCACCTGGAATAAATATATAGGTAGATACAGTACCATTCAATTTCGCAATCCCGGCCACACACCACACTGGTGCTTAATTTTGCACGGGACAATTTCTGTTCCACCACCACGGTCCACTGCTGCTGCTGATCTATAATTTATTACAGTAGGTAGAGTAAAGTAATATCAGAATCTAAGCCTAATCCACTGAATGTACAGCTCTTACTTCCATCAGTTAATCCTGTTGTTTTCTGCATACAAATGATTCCAATTCTTGTTGCTCACCCCAAACCCTATGCTGCAGGACCAGGACCAGGACCTGGAGCTGATGCTGATGCCTCCTCCACACACAATGTCAATGCCGCTCCCCACTCTCAGCCTCCAAGAGGTTTCACCGATTGGAGCCCGTCCAACAGTGCCTTCGCCGCTGTTGCCGCACAGCCCGCCCCTGCTACCACCAATACACCCTTCCATTACAACCTCTCCCAGCCTTATGCCCTGTGGACCCATTTCATGCTTAACAAGAATGTATCCTGCTCTACTTACCCTACACAACATGAGGAGAATCCCAACCCATTGCGCCATACCCACATCCTGGAGGAGAATCCCCACCCATTGCGCCATACTCACATCCCGGATAAGGATTCAGGTACATCTCCTGCTTTCCATCACTCTCCTACTGCAAATTCCCTTTCTTAACTTATATATATATATATATCACTGTGCTTAAATTTGATCGAAAACGAAAAACACTTATGGGACCATGTAAAATATATAGATACAGTCCTTTCACAAACTTAGAGCAAAAATATGCTTTGCTTTCTTTTCATTCCTTTCAGGTTCACAGGCATAGCTGTAGCTTGCTGCAACTAGGAAGTTTGATTTTGTCTTCTTCTTTGTTTTTAATGTCCTTCTGGCCTTCAAGCATGTAATGTAAGCTGGCAGTACATTTGTGTATCATAATACCGTTATATGTGGTTGCATGGTACATATATTAGAATCCAATGTAGCATTAACCGATATCCACATTGATTTAAGCATGGGCCAACTAATATGGTGCGTTGCAACAGTCAGCATGTCCGATTGTTATCCTCTGATGCAGAACCAATCTTTCACAATCCCTCCTCCGCCTCAGCAAAATTCTTCATATTCTTTGGAAACAACAGGTTGTGCATCCAGCCTTGGGTTTGACTCTTTCACTACAATGTCCCTTGGACCAAATATTTGTGCCCACATGACACCCATGGAAGGATCTATATCTGCCAAAGAACCTGAGAATTCAGAGGTATAGATAGATATGAACCTTCAGGGTTATGATAAACTTTATTGATCTCATTACCCTTCCTAATTTTTACTTCTGCTCTGATGTGTGATACACAGGATTTGCCTGCAGTAGTTAGAAGCAGTGATGAAATGGACACTAGAAACAGTGGCGAAGTTCATCGCGACACAGTTGGCACTCTTCCTGAGTCGAAGCAGAGCCATGATAGTTGTGCTTCCGTGAGTAACGTGATACATCTAACACACACTTCATGTCCTTTCTTTTATTGCGCATATTCTTCGCTTATGTTATGTCGAATCTGCATTTGATAAGTTCATCGGAAAAAGAATAAATGGTTTGAATTCGGTTGACATAGTTCTAGTTACTTGGTCATGCTACAGTAGTTAGACAAATACTTCTCTCGGATTTAACAAGTTATTTTCCTTCCTGTGTCACTGTGTGCATGGGACACACATGACTTTCAGAAGTTCAACTCTGGAGAGTACCAAGTCATTTTACGCAAGGAGTTGACAAAGAGTGATGTCGCAAATTCCGGGCGAATTGTGCTTCCCAAGGTATATTCTATCACTTGACATTGTCTATCCTATTATTCTGGAGAGTCAGGGCACTTTGTCAACTATGTTTTGTAATGTAACTGTCTGCTTAATCTTCTGCAGAAGGATGCTGAGGCTGGTCTTCCACCATTGGTGCAAGGGGATCCTCTGATACTGCAGATGGATGACATGGTG
Source organism: Miscanthus floridulus (assembly GCF_019320115.1). Taxonomy (NCBI): domain Eukaryota; kingdom Viridiplantae; phylum Streptophyta; class Magnoliopsida; order Poales; family Poaceae; genus Miscanthus; species Miscanthus floridulus. The sequence goes on along the minus strand of NW_027096801.1, from coordinate 7,896 downwards.
CTTCCGATTATATGGAAATTTAAGTATAGGTATACTCTCAGAGTACCTTATGACATCTTTGAAATGCCACATCTGAAAAAGGAAACAGAAGCAAAATATATTGCTGAATGATAATGGCCTAGTGCTTGGAAAACAGCTATTCACGTGCCTGAACCTTGATTGCTTCTGCTGTGTTTCAACTCTAGCCTACCCCAACTTGGTTGGGACTTAAAGGCTTTGTTGTTGTTGTTGTTGTAATAATAATGGCCTACCGGGAGGTCGTAATCGTAATGTCTTTCCTGCGAAAAGCCAGGAAGTTGAAGGCATTGTATAAATTGATTTCTCTCTTAAGTGTTGCCATGTTCTTAAAGTTGAAGGTCATGAAAAGTAGTTGCCACAGTATGCAAAAACTGGTGCATCTTACTGTTGCTAAACTCAAATGCTTTCTGACATTTACACTCTGCTTTTTCAGATTTTGGCCAAACAACAAAAGCAGAATGTATATTCTGGAAGCTGCAGGTATGCCTCGATGTGGAATCCGGATACAGTTTCAAATGTTTCCTAGCCTCCTTGTTATCCAGACATTGATAGATTAAACCATTTCAATTTTCTTTGTTAGGTGAATTCGTGAAGACACATGGCCTTCAGGCAGGGGATGCACTCATTATCTACAAAAACTCCGAACCTGGCAAATTTGTACGCAAAATTTCTTAGTCTCTATGTTCATATAGCAATCATGACTGTAAATTCTGTTACTGCATTTGACATAGCTCACTAAAACATGTAAAACTGGAACAGAACTTTCTGTTTGCATAAAGCTATGGTCATGTGGTACTTAAATTAAATTGCCTGTTTGTTATATTTTTGTATGTCTCATTTTTACCTTTGTGTTTGTATACAGATTATTCGTGGGGAGAAGTCCATTCAGCAGACAAACCCCTAGACACAATTTGATGTGACTGGCACCATCAGATATGGCGTTCAAGGATACACCATAAGTTCACAATCCAATTGTTATCGACTTATGTAATGTTTCACCATCACATTGAGATAAGTCGAAAAGGAGAATCACGAGTCTGAGACACCGCGTGGATGGAGAAAGGGAGGAAGAAATTTTGGGAGACATTGGAAGTGCTGCCAATGAGCCTACGTCTAAGCTCAGAACAAGTGGTTTATGCTTTTTTTCCTCTAATTCGGTTGTATTTGGATGCTTGAGTCCTGCATTGCATTCTGAAGAACATTCGTATCCTTTTTTTTTGTAAATATTTTGGATCTATAAGATAAAGGAAGCGGTTTGGAACTTACGCAGATTCTGATGCAGCCTTCTCTTTTCTCATTCATTTTTACCAATATATTTGTTAAATTTGAAATTGTACTATGCTCGTAGAGTGTATGTCTATTGCCCCTTGATTTGGGTGCTGAGTGTAGTTAGTAGTATTGCTTGTTTCTGGGCAGCATCCACTTTATCCCTTTCACTTAGCTTGTCTGAGCAGACGCTAAGGGCGCTATTTGTTACCTGACTCCAGCCAAACCTGGCTCCGCGGATGCAACTAGTCGATGTTTGGATGGCTGGACCGATGGTCGGGACTGGCCCTCGTCATGCAAAAGCCATCCCTGAGCCTCGCTTCTTAGAGCACCCGCAACGTGAAGGAGCGGGGTCGCTCCTATCCTGGCCCCCATGATGACCTGGCTTGTCCTGTTGTTTTACACCACAGCGTATCGAACCGGAGTCGCTCCTTAGCTAGGACCCACGCGCCCAAAAAAAAAGATGATCGTTTTCTTCCCACAATCGAAGCTTTCCCCATTCTTCTTCCCAACTCCGAATCCGTCGCTCCGCTGAATCCGCCCAATCTCTACCTCGTGCGCTGCCGCATGCACTTCTCCATCCGCCGCTGCCTCGTCTCCCCCATGCAGTGCCCGTGCCTTCCACTCGTGGTGCGCCGCCACCTCGTCTTCGCAATGCGCTGCCCGCCCGATCTCGAATTCGCGCATGGCCAGATTCCCTCCCCGCTCTGCCGAATCCGCCCAATCTCTACCTCGCGCAGGTCCGCATGGACTTCCCCATCCGTCGCTGCCTCATCTCCCCCATGCAGTGCCCGCGCCTTCCGCTCATCGTGCGCCGCCACCTCGTCTTCGTCATGCGCCGCCCCAGTCGATCCCAAATTCGTGCATGGCCGGATTCCCTCCCCACGCTTTTGCGGTGGCCATGCAACAAGGAGGACGCAGCTCGTGATAAGGAGGACGCGGCGGAGTTGACACCCTTGGTGTCGTGCATGGACGTCGCCTCCAACTTCACATTCGAGATCTGCCGCATGGTTTGTCTCTCTCTCCATATCTAATAATAGATTTGGTGTTGTGTGATAGTAGCACTTGGTATTGTTGCATTATTATTTCTGTCTAATAATAGCATCTATCTGAAGTTACAAATACAACATTCCATTGATTTAGGTTTACAACAACAATGCTGAAAAAGCTAAAAATAGCAAGATACATGGAAAGGACATCTCCATATTACACATTCTAATGTTAAAAAAATTACACGTTCTCTGGTTGCCTACCACCAAATTTTTGCCATATATGTTCCACTAGATCTGCCTGCAGACGTTTATGAGTCTCTCTGTCATGAATCATATCATTGATCTCTAGAATTCTGGTGAATCCATGAATTGGTCTATGGTCAAGTCCTTCAATTGGTCTGGTAGCTCGTCCATCTTCATATGTAGTGTCTAGATGCAACTGGTACGAGTCCCTTTCATCCTCAACTATCATATTATGCAGAATAATACATGTCATCATAATATCTTCTAGCTCTTGCCTGTCCCATAGACGTGCTGGATGACATATAATTGCTCATCGTTTCTGTATAATCCCAAAAGCACACTCCACATCTTTTCTTGCTGCCTCTTGATGCTGAGCAAAGATACTATCCTTAAAGTAATTGTTTTCACAAATGTTGCCCAATCTGGATAAATGCCATCAGCTAGGTAGTAACCCATATTGTACTCTGAACCATTAATTGTAAATTTAACTTCTGGGGCTCTCCCTTGTAGCACTTGTGTGAACAATGACGATTGGTTCAACACATTTAGATCATTGTTGGAACCAGGTGTGCCAAAAAAGGCATGCCAAATCCAGCGGTCATAGGAGGCAACAGCTTCAAGCATGATAGTGGGTACCTTGTAGTCACCTCGGGTAAACTGTCCCTTCCATGCATCTGGGCAATTTCCCCAGCGCCAATGCATTCAATCTAGACTTCCCAACATCCCTGGAAACCCTCATGCCTCTCCAACTTTGAGTAACTGTTGAATATCCTCATCAGTAGGTCTTCTAAGATATTTCTCCCCATATATGTGTCTAATACCTTGAACAAACTTGATTAGACACTCTAAAGCTGTGGTTTCAGCAATTCCAAATGATTCATCCATAAGGTCTGCTGGTGATCCATATGCTAACATTCGGAGGGCAGCCGTGCATTTCTGCAGCGGTGATAGACCCACCTTACCGAATGCATCTCTTCTTAATTGAAAATATGGGGACCGGTTTTCTAATGCTTCCTTAATTTGCAAAAAAATGTGCTTTCTCATCCTAAACCTTCTACGGAATTGGGACTCAGTGTACAAAGGATTCTCAGCAAAGTATTCAGCAACTAATTTTGCATGGCCAGCTTCATGATCTCTATTAATGTACCTTCGCGAGTTGACGCTGCTTCCTGGCTGAGCTTGAAGTTTAGCTTCAATTTGAGCTTGCATTTTTGCTTCTACACGAGCCACCATTGGGTCATTGAGTTCCTCCAATATGAGTTTTGTATGCCCGAATTGTATGCTTCTACTATCTTGTTCCAGTAGGCCTCTCTACTCTGATCTGTGCCACGAATTGGATCTACTGAATGCTTAATCCAAAGACTTACAAGGCGTTTGTTCTCATCCTCGTTGTAATTAATTCTCACAGTCCTCCTTCCTTCATCTGGGCTGCTGGCGCTTGAATCTTCCTTATCTTCATCTTTTTGTGGCTCTCTTATTTGCGATTGCGGGTGTAACACCCCGGTGTTATACTTGCATTTAGTCACTGCAAATCATACATATCATGCATCATCAAGCATTCTAATCACACATGCCTAATCATGTAAATAACAATTGAAACACTGCTTCGAAACATTTGAAACATGTTGTGAAACCTGAATGTTGCATACCTTTGTTAGACTTGTTTTGCCCTGATTTTGCTTGCTAGGTTAGTAAAACATGGTTGGCTACTATTGTAAATCATCTAGGATTGTTTAGTTCAAATTGTTGGAGCAAGGTTGTATTCAAATTTATTCAAAATTTGGCTTCAAAAATAAATTTCCAAAAATTAGGATTTTGAGTTAAACTTGGACTTTGAATTTACAATTCAAAATCTAGAAAGAATTTGGCTTTGGTCATAAAAGCAAAGTTGTAGAGAATTAAATTCTAAGCAACTTTCATTTTTGGTACATTTTCAAAAGATGTCATTTTCTTGCTCAAAATAATATTTGAAAGATGGCATTTAAAAATTCCTTGAAAATACAAATGAAAAAGGCTTTTCCCTCCTTCACGGGCCGTCGCCTCGCTTCTGGCCCACGGCCGAAGCCGGCCCAGCGAAGCCACCGCGCCGCTCCAGCCCACCTCGCCTCGGCCCAGCCTAGCGCGCTGGCTCCTTCTCCTGCGCGCCGCGCCCGTCGCCGCGCCACGCCCCCGACCGCGTCAGGGCTTGCCCGCCGCGTGGCGCCACCCGTCGACGGCGGCCTGACACCGCGTCCACGCGCCGCGGCAGCTCTGGCACTACTGGCCATGACTTGTATCCCCACGTGCCCACCGCATTCCAGCGCTCCTCACTTCTCCTCTCCCGCGCTGCCTCTCTGCCTCTCACCGCGCGCCCGCCATAGCCACCGCGCGCCGCGCCTCGCCGGAGCTCGCTCGCCCGGCCGTCCTAGCTCGCCATTGAACCCTCCATCTCGCCCGTATCCCTGACTCCTCATCGCGCACCTCGTGCTCGCCTCGGTAAGCCGTGAGAAGCTCCCTCTCCTTGGGAATCTCTCGCCGGAGTTGTGGCCGAGCTCACCGGAGCGCTCCGCTCCATGGACCTCGCCCTCCGTCCTTCTTCTAGCTACCTTTTCGCGCGCACGACCACCGCACGAGCTCGGTGAAGCTCCCGCACCACCTTTCGCGCCCCTTCCCGGCCGGAGATGGCCGGCCGTCGGGAGCAGCGCCGCCGCTCCGCCATGCGCGCCGTCGAGCCCTATCCCGAGCTCCTCCTATGCCTTCTCTTGGTGCACCGTGTTTGCCTCGTCGCGGGTGAGCTACTGGTGGTGACCACACCGCCGGCTAGCTCGCCGTCGGCGAGAGCTGGCCGGTCAGCGCCGCCCCTGTCTCGGTCTGACCGACAGGTGGGGGCCGTTGACCGTGGGGGCCCGCTCGTCAGCGCCCTGGATCGGATCTGGGTGCACAGCACCGGGTGCACCCAGTATTTTTGTCAGCTGACTTTTAAAAGGATTTAAAAGATGTTTTTTCAGATTTTTGTTAAAAACTTTGGAAAATGTTTGTGTACTCATTTTGGCTCCAAATTTGTTGAAATAAATTTTACTAGGTTCCTTATCACTAGATCTACTTAGGAAAATTATTGCATGTCATTTTTGAGATACTTTTCTGTAGAACTTTATTTAATCATGTATATTGCTGATAACTTGAAAAATGTGTAAAAAATCTATAGGCTTCAGAAAAATATGATTCCAAGTTTGTTAATCTTCTTATGTAATGTATTTCCTAGGAAAAATATGTTTCATGCATGTGTTGTGGGAAAATTTTGAGGTGTAGTTCAAGTACCTTTAATGGCTGAATTTTTGTTAATTTAGCTAGAGAGCAAACTTTGTATAAAACATGCATGTGATAAATTTTGTACAGTCATTGTATGCTATGAAGAACATAGGAAAAATACTAACTCTGTTGTTTGACACTTTTCACAGTTCAAAGTATTTTTATGATCATAATCCTGCCATAGCTTGTTATTTTTATGTAGGCTAATCCACTCATTCAAATATCATGAAAATCTGTTAGGAAACTACTTAGGGTAGTACTATGCTGTAGTAATTTTCTAAGATTTTTCTAAGCAAGAAAAATAGAGGTTGCTATTCAAACCTATTATTAATTAGGTTTTTATTAAGTGTTGCTTTTTGTGGGATTTAAGAAATTAGTAAAGCTTTGGTGTATCTTTGAAGCATTTAATAAAATGTGTTGAATTAACATATTAGTAGTAGAAGAGAATGCAGTAGATGACATGTGTTTGTAGTATATTTTCTTGGATGATGTTGACTACCTTGCATTCAAACAGATCCATTGTATTCATCTCATCCGATGCACCGATTGCATAAGCACTTACGCACATTGTATCATACAGGATCGCAAACCGAGAACCCAGTCGTCATACCCGAGGAGCCCGAGGAGTAGTTCGAGGTGCAGCCGCAGGAAGTGCCCGAAGCCGACGAGGAGGACGTTGAGGAACTTCCGGAGTGCCTAGATCACCGTCCGAGCTCCTTCGAGAGAGGCAAGCCCCGGAGCATTTTCTCCCGGTTTGCAATTATTAATTCAATGCTTTACTTTAATTGATGCATTACGTTCAGGAGTTGTTTGCAACCGTTGCTGCATTATACCTTGTTTACCTTTGTTATACTATATCCTTGTTACCCTGGTATCCGCAGTCGAGTCAATGCTTAGCTGGCTTAGACCGGTAGAAGTCGGGTGATTTCCTGTCACCTGCGAGCTATAGGTGGTTACCTGGATCTGCTTGGATGACTATGAAGTCATGGTATAACTAAGTGTTAAATGAAGTTGAGACCGGACGGAGACTTACAGAGTTTTGGACTGTAGTGCTTTCCGTCTGTGTCGATTAAGGACCGACCGTTGTTGGGCCTCGAGTCATGTTGAACGCATGCCTTACATTTAGCTGGCCGGATAAAGTACCTTCCGACCGCGAAGCTGGGAGATTTTTCGGGCCGAGTAGATTGCCCGCAACGCACTGTGCCGGAGCAGGTGTGGTAGGACACGGGGGCGGGATGATAAGACCAAAGTGCAGTCGGTCGGCCCCCAGGTACATGTGGTTCCTGGCAAACTCGAGATACCTGGAAAGTTGACTCGGTGATCAATATCTCACTTTAGCGGGTGAGTGAGGTTTGTGTAAGGAATAAATCACCAGCTGGTTAGGAATCGATTCGAATCGCCATCGCTCCTGGATAGTGAGCACTTGACTTGAGTTACTTCATCATAGTAAATGTTTATGGAACACTTGGATAGTTATAATGAATATGACAGTTTGGAAGTTGTTTAATGATCATTGGTTATCATTATCTGCTTAATCATGTGTTTGCTCTAGTATAGGTGCAAATCTAGTCGACGGGTCAATAACAATTAACTTGACAATAATGCTTTTAGAAAGGTTCTTGAAATGCTAAAAATGCTTCTTTTGCAAATGAGTCAGCTACCCTACTATAAAGCCCTTCATAATTCCTTGGTGTCATTTATTTTCGGTTATATCGGGTAAGTCTGGCTGAGTACCTTCTCGTACTTAGGGTTTTATTCCCACTTGTTGCAGATGGGCAGATGTATTACGGCTACTGTATCAACTGCCTGTATCCTGCGATGGGTGATGCTTAGGACCATGGGCATGGTCATTCCTTACGTCTCGTCTGATGCTTTTGTTGGAAATGATCATCCGCTGGCACTATATTTGAACTCCGCGTGAGTGTGTGTGGTTTGAACAAATGACTTCCGCTACTTTTATTCGAACTGGTTTTGTAATAACTATGTTGAAACTCTGATGTATCCGTGATGCAAACTTTTATGTAATATGTGATGGTGACCGCTAAACTTATTACGATCTTGGCTGGAATGGAAGTTGGTTTGAAATCCT